>NC_051861.1:98999380-99136880 GCF_015732765.1 Culex quinquefasciatus
GTTCCTGATCACGAATAAGAGCTACATTTTTCGATATATCGTGGCGGAGGGACCCCTTAGGACAAAGTTTGTGAGTTGGCGGAGAATTATCCATAAGGAAATTTTGGATAAAGTAATTTCTTGATGATTTAAACATGGAAAAAATCTAATGAAAATAAATGTGATGAGAATGTTTCACATAAAGAGGGTAAAAAGCAAAATAAATGCGTTACGTAATAAAAGACGCTCCCTAATCAACTGATAAACTAATGAACTAATTCAGTTTCTTTTAGTTGATTTTTTAATTTCTAGTGTAGGATATCTTCTAATCTCCATACGGAGAAAAAGAGTTCCAAAATCGTGAACAAGCGTTCATGAAAATGGGAACCACGAACAAAGTGTTCAAATTTCACGGTACGTTTTTCAAAATCGTACCATATGATTTGAACACTTTGTTCGAGGTTCCCATTTTCATGAACGCTTTTGATTTTGAACTCAGTAGTAAATGTTCGCATATCGATAAATATTTGAAATCAAATAAAAACTAACGTTGATTATTATGCAAGATCGCAATTCGGTAAACGGTTGCAATAAAACAAGCAAATACAAATAACTACACTCAAATTACGACGGTTTGACAACATTTTTTGTCACTTAAATTGACACTTTTTAGTTTGACACTCTTTTTAACTGAAAAAAGTATGGTTTGATAATAATGGTGAGTTCCGTGTAAAAAGTGACAGTTCGTTACTTTTTAGTTTTATTTGACTTAGTCCAACCAACGGGGTACAAACTAAAAAGTGTCAAACAAAATAGTGACCAACCACCGGAGGTATACTATCATGCTCGCTTGATACAACACAAATACTATCATACGCTGCGCAGCACAGCAGCGACAGCACGCTTGTTGATGCCACAAAGAGATTCATAGGGTAATTGTTATATAAGTGAACTATGTAGAGTTGATTTATTTTATTTCAACAAGAAGATATATTTACAAAATATTTGTTATTGTTGGGAAAGTAATTGTAAAATATTAGGCTAAAATTTGTATAGCAAAAAATCTCGAAATATATTGTTCAATATCTTGTATTATATGATTTTACATCTAGCATAATGTAAAATTGTTTTTGTTTATTCCAGCAAATTTTAAAGCCCATTAAATGAAAAACAAACTCTTAGAAAATGAATGTTTGTTATATGAGAAACATAAGTAACATTACCCTATCGCTCTCGGCGTGGATCCTTGCTATAGTTTGTTTGTGCTGCTGCGTGCATCAAAACACACACAACAATGTGTTTTGTTGCACAAACCAACTGAGCATACGCGCATGCTACAAAATGCTGGGTGATTTGAAAACATTGACTTATATTATTGTTTTAATATATCTAATCGTTATGCTAGGTTTCCAATCATGTAAAAAGATCGCCGTTCAGAGGGTAATGATCGAAAATGCTTGTTTCTTGAGGCTCACAGTGTTGTATGAGGTCCCCTATTATACCAAAAGTTTATGCTCCTCGATAAATTTGAAAGAAAATAATATTGTTTTGTTCATGTGGAGGTAAAATATATTTTCCTGTTTGGCAAAGATCCAAATTAGGGATGGCAAAATAATAATAAGAATTTGAATGTCAAGCCGCGATTTAAAAAATGTAAATCAATGAGATTTGTAAAATGCTCTGTAACTCTGTAATATCTAGGGATTAAAACTTTACTTTAAAAAATCCAAGAAACATGCAACATGCATTTTGCACTTTGTTATTTCACTTATATTCAAAATATGTTGAAATAAGCTAAAACCAAAAAATCAACACAGAAAAATGAATTTTGATTGTTTCCATTTTGTTTTTGTTAATTTTTTTTATATTCACAGATTTCAGCTATAACAAATGTATTGTTCAGTTGTTGGCTGAAACATTTTTGGTGGGTTCGGTGTGCCCAAAGAATCCATTTTGCATCATTAATTTGCCCATTTTATTTTCCATACGAATTTGGCAGCTGTTCATACAAAAATGATAGCTGAAAGTTCAAAAATCTGTATCTTTTGACGGAATTTTTTTAATTGATTTGGTGTCTTCAGCAATGTTTTAGGTATGGATAAGGACTACACTGAAAAAATGATGCACGGTAATTTTTTTTGCTGATTTTTAGTTTCACTTTTTGTCACTAAAATTTGGGTTGCAAAAAACACTATTTTAATTTTTTTTTTATTTTCTGATATGTTTTAGAGTACATCAAATGCCAACTTTTCAGAAAATTTCCAGAATGGGCAAAAAATCTTAGACCGGGTTACGAATTTTTGATTATTTGAACTTTTTTGATACGACCCTTAGTTGTTGAGATGTTGCCATACAAAATTTAAAAACAGGAAAATTGATGTTTTCTAAGTCTCCCTCTGTTTGAGTGACCCACCATTTTCTAATGTCGACATCTCAACTAATACTCCGATTTTCAATGTTAAATGTAAACATTCGTGAAATTTTCCGATCTTTTCGAAAACTAAATTTTCATTTTTTTCAAATCAAGACTAACATTTCAAAAGGGCGTAATATTGTATGTTTGGCCCTTTTAAAATAATAGTCTTGATTTGAAAAAAAATTAAAACAATATTTTCGAACAGATCGGAAAATTTTACGAATGTTTCACATTTTAACATTGAAAATTGGAGCATTATTTGCTGAGATATAGACATTAAAAAATTGTGGATTGTTTGGGTGAGACTTAGAAAACATCAATTTTCTTGTTTTTAAATCTTTGTATGGCAATATCTCAGCAACTAAAGATCGTTTCAACAAAGTTCAAAAAAGCAAAATATTGAGAATTTTCTCAGCTCTTCGATTTTTTTTTCAAAAGTGGGCAAACATGTGCACTAATTTAAAAAAAAAGATCTTCAAAAAAGTTACATAAAAATTACCATAACATGAAAACGGTGCACTTTATCAAAATTTCACTGGAGTACTTTTTGATTGCAAATTTGATTTTACATCAAAAAAGGGAGTTAAAAATTTTTGCGACCAATATTTCGATTTTTTTTTTAAATCAGTAGGGGAGTGTGGGGTAATTTGGACACCCTAAGGAAATTGCTCTGTTACGGGCTGTATGGATATTTTAAAGGAATGTGGATGACAACAGAGGATAAAAGAGACCATATTTGATGGAAAAATGTCATTCATTTCGATAAATTTTGATGAAAACCCCATTTTTATCGCAAAGTTAAAAGGTTCCAAATTACCCCACATTTTTGTGTGGGGTAATATGAACACCCTATGGGGTAATTTGGACATGCCTTGTGGGGTAATTTGGACATGCCTTGTGGGGTAATATGGACATACCTTGTGGGTAATATGAACACCTTTTGTGGGGTAATTTGGACACATGTTGAAGAATAAGTTTAACATTTGATTTTTGAGCATGTTTTTATCCTTCAACCTGGTTTTGTAATTGCTTTATATTTTGAAGTGTTGCTCACAATATTTCATCAATGGTTTAAATAATGATTTTGTGATAGAACTTTAATTCAATAGGAAGATAACAAATAGTTCAGTGTAGTATACATAATTTAATCATTAATACTGAAATGATTTAAACATTGATGCTGGATCAGGCACACTATACTTGTTTTTAGTGATTAAGGTATCATTTATGTTTATATAAATCAATCTTTATATAGAATTTATTAGCCTGAAAATATCATTTTTCTAATTTTTACATTCTGTAGCTCTTCAAATTTAAATATTATTGTAAACCAGCATAGAAATTAGAAATGTCAAAGAAGTTAATTAAAAGCAATCAACATTAGAATCTTGTTGAACGCCAAATGTACAGTAATCAGATTTTCATCAATTCGAATATTGGAATAAATTTATCTAAATTAAAAATAGGGGTTTGTGAAAGTTCTCATTGCTCACATTCATTTTTGATTGTTTTGACATATTAAATCCCACTAAATTTATCTAAATCCCTTTAAAAACTCATCCAACCATGAAAGTTACTTTTTGTTGCCTGACAGGTAGACTTTCAGGTATGCCCAAATTACCCCACTAGCCATGTCCAAATTACCCCCATAGCATATTCTATCATAAATTGCGATTTTTGATAAAAATGGATAAAATGCACAATTTATGCGTACATATCTCAGGCATCGTCCAAGCAACCCCCAAACAAAAATGTCCACTTTTTTGCCATATAACCCTGCAAAACCTTATTTCCTAACCTTCAAATATTAGAATTTAAGGCAGTGCCAACCGGCCTTTGGAAACTTTTACACATTATACCAAAACTACTTAACCTATTCCAACTTTTTTGGTTTGTCCATACTCCTAGGCCATTACTAGTACTAGCCTTATCACTTAAATTGCCGTTTTCACTTTATATCCGAAGAAAACGTGATTTTTAAAGGGGTGTCCAAATTACCCCCACTGTCCATATTACCCCAAACTCCCCTATTGATTCAAAAATCCATAACTCGGTCAAAGATTTTTTGCACAACCTGGAAATTTCTGAAAAGTTGGCATTTGATGTCCCCTAAAACGTATTAGAAAATAAAAAAATAAAAAAAAGTGTTTTTCTGCAAATCAAGTTTTAGTGACAAAAAGTGAAATTAAAAATCACCATAATTTTTTTTACCGTGTATCATATTTTTTCAGCATAGTCCATATCCATACCTAAAACTTTTCCGAAGACACCAAATCGATCAAAAAATTCCCTCAAAAGATACAGATTTTTGAACTTTCAGCTATCATTTTTGTATGGACAGCTGCCAAATTTGTATGAAAAATAATATGGACAAACTAATGATGCAAAATGGCTTTTGGGCATCCACACAAAAGTTTCAGCCGGATTAAAAATACAAAAATCGAATGACCGTAATCTCAGAGAATTGCTCAATAATTGTTTTTTCTAGCAGAAAAGTTAATTTATTAGTTAAGTAGTTGGTTTCATTTAAAAAAAATTGTACAGGGGATTTTAAAAAAGGTGTTCAGATCATTTTCCCTCTTTTAAATCAAATTTGAATAACTTGAAAACTTTAAAAAGCGATGTTCCAAATATTTTTGGCTTAGACTCTTTAAATTTTGAAGCAAATAAATATATTTATATATTACTCTCTTGGTTTCGTGAGCAGCAAAGAATAATATTGTTAATAACTGTTAAAATCATTTAGTTAAAATAATCAAACAAACTTCCAGTTGTTACTTGTATTGTTTTGTCCATACGCTTCAAAATCAGAAAAGTGTAAAACACTCACCAAATTTTTTTTTTGAATCTCATTTCCCTCAAAAAGAGCTTTACATGCCAAATTTAATCCTATAAATATATACCTTCTCTCGAGAAGTTATCAATTGGCCTCACTTGAAAGATTTACAAATCACTCAATTTAAAATGATGTCTGGAAGATAGTCAAATACTCAACAATAGTTAAATGGAGTCAAAATGCAACCGACAGGATTCAAACCACACAGCACACAAAAAGAGGACTGCGCCTTAGCCCACACGGCTATCAGAATGTCGAAGAGTGGGGAGGAAGAACGTCAATATGAGCTAGGCATCTTGGTCAAGTAGGTAATATTGTATAAACTTTTAAATATTAATCGTTTATTTTAAACCCTGCTTATAACACGTAGCTGAATAGCTACTATTGCTCTGTTTTTGAAAAATGCAAAACTTCATAGATTTTTTCAAATTGAAAAACACATAATTGTCCCATATGCATTTTCATCAATTTTGCGTTATTGATGCAGCTTGTTTAAAAATAAAAAAAGAAACTAAAATATGCTGTGTTCTAGAAAACCGGAGGAAATCCAGTTTTTTCGCGAAAACTTAACACGTAGCCTTTTGTGTGGGACAAAGTTGCCTTGCATTTTTCAGCTTGCTGTTTTTGATTAGGGGACATTTATGCGAAGGCTGCTCGTTTGCAAAAACTCACATGATTTTTTTAGTCCTGATCATAACCTACAACTTTGCCGAAGACACCAAATCGATCAGAAAATCTCTTCTCAAGATACAGAATTTCTTACATTTAAATACCCTTTTGTATGACCAGCCCCCAAAATTGTATGGAGATTGGCATGAAAAACGAATGATGCAAAATTGCTTCTTTTGACATAGGGTTTCATCCAAATAAAAAAAAAGAAAAGTCGATTTGCGAAATCGTAGGAAACCGCTCATAAACTAAATTTTTAAACAAATAAAAACTTGCTTTTGTTAAAAATAAATGGAAAGGAAAAGCGAAAAAAAAATCCAAATTGTTTTTAACTGCTTATGTTTGAAAATATTCTAACGCTGACAAAAATACATTTTAAAATTATTTTTGATAAATTTAATCGATGATGCAATTTTCCCAATTAGTCTTCTGTATTTTTTATCATTCGATGAAATCGTTAGGCTCCAAACTATTATTTCGGACGAATAAACTTCATCAAAAAGTCCATAGCGTGAAACAACATTTAGTAAAAAAATTCCGCTGAAAAATTATGAATGCATTAAAAAATATATAATTTTTCAATCAATAAATCAACTTCTTGTCTGAAAGTAGGTTTCTTGAAACATTCTGTTTTTCTTAATTTTATTATTTTTTTTATTTTGAAAAATACATCAAAACAACTTTTACTCAAAAGATTTTGGATGTCGATTTTGTACAGAGGTATAATGTTTGGGGGATGCTCGAAATTATCATCAAAGCATCCAATAACAATATGAAATCAAATAGGTCTGAAGCAATTTTTTCAGAGTTTATTACGCTTTCCTTCAAAAATGTTTTAAAAAAATTAGGGGCCAGCGAATTATTATTATTTTATTCTTTTATATTTTGAAATCGTGGCTTGAAATAATACTTTTATTCTACTTCCCCTCCCCAGTCACGAAATATTTTAGTAAAGCTGGTTCTACCAGAATCATGCTAGAATCGTGGAACATTTATGCTTGAATGCTGTAAGAATTTCCAGCTCTGTGAGAACTATGCTAGAACTCTGCTAGAATTTCGTGACTGGGCCCCTTTGCGATCTTTACTTGTGTCGAGGGACATAAACTTCTAAATAATATTTACATCAGCCTAATACACTTTTATAAAATTTCTTGATTTAGGCATCTTCATTTTGTCCCTAGACAACACATCGATCAGACAATTTGTTCTGTAGATATATCCTAATTTATTGGAAAATTTTATAAAAAAATTGTTCAATAAAACAAATTATTGCAAAACTTATTGCAAACATTTTCAAGATAACTCTTAATATTTTTTTGTACGAGAAGCAAATAGTTTATGTAAAGGTCATTTCCGTATACTAAAGAATTCAACTGGTTTTCTAAACATATTTAATGTTTTGAGAATCTTAAAAGTTATGAAATGCATGCATCATCCCGCATCCGTTTGCAACACAACAAGCAAGCACACTTCACTACCACCACGCTTCATGCCCGTTTGGCCCGGCACAACTACTATCATGCGCAGCAAAAACAAACGTGGTAGACGCCCGCAGAAAGGAAATAGAGTAATACTCAAACCGATGACTTCTTTTACAAAATATTGATTTGAGTTCTGAAGCTTTATTGAAATACAATATTGAACTTTTTGTTTTATACGCACAGCAATAAAATCTAATCAAATTTGGGAAAGAATCGATGATGAATTGAGCAGATTTCAACGAAAAATGAAATATAAAATCGTAATCGATTGTACACAAATTTCATAAAACTAAAAAACGAACAAAACTATTTAGTAAAATGAATAAGATGTTTGTAAAAGTTACCATTCATAAATTGGTTACAGTGAATACCCTATTGCTGTCTGCACGGCTGCTTGCTTGCTGCTTGCTTGCTTTGTTGTTGTTGTAGCGTACAACGTATGTATGCCACGCGCGTGTTGCACGCGTGTTGCATGATGTCGAATGGTTTGAAAATATTGAAAATATTTATTTAGAAAATTGCTTCTAATTACCATACTAAGCCTCAAATCTAATGAAACTAAACGCCGTTCCAGAGGGAATTGACTTGCGAAGCTTGCTTGTACTTGATTTGGGCTCTCTGTATGGCATTGTGCCTCCACGCTTTACCAGAAGTTCGTCAAATCCACAAAATTTTATAAAATGGTAAGTTTTGGTAACATATGAGAACACCATATTCAACTTATCAATCTCAATCGTGGCGGAAAATCTTCGTTAGACATCCCCCAAGAGAACAAACTATAAATTAGATTGATAGGTGTTGTAGTTTTCGAGAAATTAGCATGTTAGTGAAAAAATAATTTGAGAGCCATTTTCGGCTACCTTGCGCCCTTAATCACACTCGCACACAATTCATTGTGAGGGGGGAGGGAGGGGACGCAGCAGTTAGTAGCTTTTGTTGGGGGAGGTAAATCATAACACAGTCCACACACAACACCCCCACCTCACCTCCCCGGTGAGCGATCTAGAACGGATTCCGAATGGGAATGGCCACCAATGACACGGAACGCAGACCTAGGGCAGAAGACAAGGACGCGCATTCGTGACCATTTGTTGTAAGTCAAACGACACCAGGCCACGTGGGGTTAGGGGGCCTTGCATGTGGCTCACAGCGCCCACACACACACACTGGCTTAATTAATGATTTATCTTACGGCGTGTGGGGGCAAGTTGAGCCCGTGAACATGGCTGTGCGTTGCGTGTAATCTTAATTGCTCGACTGTCAGCGTGCGCCCGGGCCAGTTATTGCCAGTGATAAAGGTCTTCGAGAAGAGGGTCATAAAACGAGGAAGAGGTTTTGCTGCTAGAAACCGGTTAAGCGTTAAGTTTCTTGTAGAGTTCTCTTTTTCTTCTTCTTTTTGGACTTGCATTGGTAACGTGTATGAAAATTGATTAGAACATAAATTTAGAAAATTATCAAATATCAAAGCATAACGCAGGTTATTTTGAAAACATTGGAATCAATACTAACATTCTAACATTTCAAAAGGGACGAATTTCATTTTTTTTTATATTTTTGTTTTCGAAAGAATTATTAAATCACAAATGTTTAATTTTTTAACATTGAAATTTGAACCATTTGTTGCTGAGATATTGGCTTTAGAAAATGAGAAGCTGTTTGGGTGAGACTTTCAAAACTTCAATTTTCTTGTCTTTTATCCGCTGTATCTCAGCAACCAGACTCCAATCTTCAATGTTTCTTAATTGACATTTCGAAAAAAACATGTTTTCAAAAATGATCAATCATTGTCACTCATGGAAACAAATTTTTAGTCAAAAAAATGTTTGGATGAGATGGCTGTTTTGTTACCCTAAAACATCTAATCTAACCTAATCTAACACAAACGCAGCCAGTCCGATGAAAGCATGCTGGAAAGTCTTGTAATTAGATTACGCCTCAAGTACTTTTCTTGTTATTAAAAAATAATTACACCCGAAAATGTATTGCAAAAATCAAAGCGGCCAGCCCTACTGCGTTGTGTTAACCGAAGAGAGGATTCAAATTTCATAGAATCTACAGGGGAGAAAGCATGACGTGGACAAACCGCACTAAACGCTCCAGTTATGGGTAATTCTCCGCCAACTCACACAGCAGTTGCCCCGACCCCTCTTCGATTTGCGTGAAACTTTGTCCTAAGGGGTAACTTTTGTCCCTGATCACGAATCCGAGGTCCATTTTTTGATATCTCGTGACGGAGGGGCGGTACGACCCCTTCCATTTTTGGACATGCGAAAAAAGAGGTGTTTTTCAATAATTTGCAGCCTGAAACGGTGATGAGATAGAAATTTGGTAACAAAGGGACTTTTATGTGAAATTTGACGCCCGATTTGATGGCGTACTCAGAATTCCGAAAAAACGTATTTTTCATCGAAAAAAACACTAAAAAAGTTTTAAAAATTCTCCCATTTTCCTTTACTCGACTGTAAAAAATTTTGGAACATGTTATTTTATGGGAAATTTAATGTACTTTTCGAATCTACATTGACCCAGAAGGGTCATTTTTTCATTTAGAACAAAATTTTTCATTTTAAAATTTCGTGTTTTTTCTAACTTTGCAGGGTTATTTTTTAGAGTGTAACAATGTTCAACAAAGTTGTAGAGCAGACAATTACAAAAATTTTGATATATAGACATAAGGGGTTTGCTTGTAAACATCACGAGTTATCACGATTTTACGAAAAAAAGTTTTGAAAAAGTTGGTACCGTCAACTGGGGCGAATTGGGACACATGGGGCGAATTGGGACAGCAGTTTTAACCATGTTAGAGCACAATATTTTGATTTTTCTGGTTGGTTTCGGATAGAACAGACTCAGACCAACAAAATGTGTACATCAATTTCCAAATTTAAAACTTTTAATTGCTCTAAACACTGCTGTCCCTATTCAGACTGTAGTCCCGATTGACCCCAGATGACGGTAGTCATCGATCATGGCCGTTTATGGTTACCTGCGACAGACACGGACGACGAAACAAAGGGCGTCTAATTTTACATAAAAGTCCCTTTGACACCAAATTTCTATCTCATCACCGTTTCAGGCTGGAAATTATTGAAAAACACCTCTTTTTTCGCATGTTCAAAAATGGAAGGGGTCGTACCGCCCCTCCGTCACGAGATATCAAAAACGGACCTCGGATTCGTAATCAGGGACAAAAGTTACCCCTTAGAACAAAGTTTCACGCAAATCGAAGAGGGGTCGGGGCAACTGCTGTGTGAGTTGGCGGAGAATTACCCACCAAACTTGGAGGGAACGTTCATTTATCGATAGTTAACAGAAATCCCAAGTTTGGTGCTGATTGGACCATCCTTCTATTTTGGCACCTCCTTCTTTTTTGACGATTTTCTAAAACAAACCCTCTTTCTTTTAATCATAACTTTGTAACTATTTAAGCAATAGACGTTCTATAAGTTGCATTTTATAGAAAATTGTCGAAGGAATTCGATAAAAACTAAATTTAACCCTGAAATGCCCCCTAATATAAAATTTTAACGTTTTAAGAATAAAAATTTCCTATGAATTCAAATCCGAAATAAGTTTCTCACATATGAAAACCGAACTATGCGGGATTCATCCCTTTTTGTTGAAAAGCACACCATGTACTTCCAAGTGCTGCGCAAAATCAAACTTTTTTCAGTCAAATCACTGTATCGCGCCAATGGTTCATTTTAGTTTGAGGTTTACATTGATTGTTATGTAAAATTGTCCGGGGAACCCGTAGGCGATAAAAAAATAAAAAATTAAAGAATTGATCAAACCATATAATCTAATCTAATCTAATCTAACACAAACGCAGCCAGTCCGATGAAAGCATGCTGGAAAGTCTTGTGATTAGATTACGCCCCAAGCACTTTTCTTGTCATTATTAATAATTGCAGTACATCTGAGAACACCCAAAAATGTATTGCAAAAATTAAAGCGGCCAGCCCTACTACGTTGTGTTTACCGCAGAGAGGATTCTGAGAACGGATCACATTTCACAGAATCTACAGGGAAGGAAGGATGCGTGGACATACCGTACCAAACGCTCCTGTTTACAGTTTGATATGTGTTTTGTATGATGTGTTAAGTGTAAAATATAGTGTGGTTATATAATCAAATAAATATAATAATGCAATATAATGATCATTTAATAAAATCCCTTCACCTATATATAATAACCACTCACCCAAGCACACAAACAGCGACACAAAAGAAATGAAAATGTGCATGCAAAAACAAGACAGCGCGTCTCCGTGGTCAGCGCACTAATCTAAAGAATTGATCAAACCATATAAAAATAATTTTTAATCAAATTCCTTGGACAATTTTCTATAAAATTCAACCTGAAGAATAAAACAAAATAAAAAAAGAATTTTGAGAAATTTTTGAAAAAAGTTGAATTCACATTTTTTTGAGGTCTCTCCCAAACAATTTTTAATTTTCTAGCAGCAATATCTCAGAACCTAATGGTCTTTTCAATCTTTAAAAATGAAACATTTGTAAAATTTTCTGATTTCCAAAAAAAAAATTCTAAGATTTTGGAACTAACATTTTAAAAAGGTTCAATTTTCCAAATTACAAATATTTACATTAAAATCTGAAGTCAAATAATAATAATATATTAAAAAAAATCAAAAATTATAAATTAATTAAGTTTGGAAAATTGATTTTTTGTAAAAAAAACAGCTTCCTTGAACCATTTTTTCCTCAATAGTCCTCATCAACACCTACAACTTTACCGAAGACCTTCAAAAGAAACAGATTTTCGAATATTTACGAATCATTTTTGTATGGACACCTACCAAAATTGTACGGAGCCTTGTATGGGTGAACCTACGACACAAAATAGCTTCTTTGGTCTTCCCCAAAAGTTTGAGCCAAATAATAAAAACGCACGGAATCGGCAGATTTCGTAGCGAATTGCTCCGCTGTCCATACAAAAAGACTAGGGGAAAGTGGGGCAAGTGTAACAAGCTATGGAAATGCTCGTTAAAACCCACTAAAAACGTTAAAAAATTTGTCGTATTTTTTATAATCATCTTATTTCAGGTCTTGACTAAGACTATGATAGAACAAGTTTTTTAAAAATTCTGTTTTTTAATGTAAAAAATTGATTTTAAAATTTTTTATTTTCCGTACGTTCTTCTCAACAAGTGGGGCAAGACGAACTACCCGTTGGGGCAAGAGGAACAATGCATGAAACAACATGTTAATTTACTAACAATTGAACGGTTATCACTCAGATACATCAGATTAGAATGTATTTTAAACGTTTCTTTCATTTTTAGATTAAATAATAATATTTTACGTAAGTACTTTTATGTATTTATTTCCCAATAAAATAGGTTGTTGCAGCAATTCTATCTCTTCACACTTGCCCCACCTGAAAAAGATTTTTTAAAGCTCTCAGCAAAAAAAAAGAGACTTTTGTGTAAAATTAGATGCCCGATTGGATGGCGTACTCAAAATTCCGAAAAAAACGTATTTTTCATTAAAAAAAAGTTAAAAAATAGTTTTAAAATCGCTGCCATTTCCCGTTATTCAGCTGTCAAAAATCGTGAGACATGTCATTTTATGGGAAATTTAATGTACTTTTCGAATCTGAAATAACCCATAAGGGTCATTTCTCATTTAGAACAAAAATTTTCATTTTAAAATTACGTGTTTTTTCTAACTTTTCAGGGTTACATTTTAGAGTGTAACAATGTTCTACAAAGTTGTAGAACAGACAAAAACAAAAATTTTGTTATATAAACATAAGGAGTTTGCATGTATTCTTCAGGAGTTATCAGAATTTTACATAAAAGTTTTTTGAAAAAGTTATGATTTTGATCATTTTTGACCAGTTTTTCGAATTTTTAACCCCAACAACTCAATCGTGTGTTTTTGAAAGTATTTTTTTCGTACCGCCCCACCGTCACGAAATATCGAAAAATGGACCTCGGATTCGTGATCAGGAACCAAAATAACCCCTTAGAGCAAAGTTTTACGCAAATCGAAGAGGGGTCGGGGCAACTGCTGTGTGAGTTGGCGGAGAATGACCCTAGTCAAAGATTCAGAAACATGTTTCTTTAGAACGGATTTTCTGATCGATTTGGTGCCTTGGGCAAAGTTATAGGTATTGCTTAGAACTTCTTTAAAAAAAATCTTTTCACAGAAAAAAATGCGTAAAACAACATTTTTGTGAAAAATGCAAATTCTTTTCACAAGAAAATGTGTAAAACAACATTTTTGTAAAAAAAAATAAATACTTGGATATGTTTTATAAGACAAAAATTCCATCATTTGAGCTTTGGCTTGAGTTTTCCAAAATTCATTAGACAATGTTGCCAATTTAAAACAAAAAAAATAAAAAATGTTTCAAATATTGAAAAAAATAATTAAGTCATAATATTTTTATTCGACTTTTTTCGACGTAATTTTGACAATCTGGGCCGCAGTTCTAAAGATGGCATTTTTATGATCTTATATCTTAATTAATTTGTTATTTTCCGAAAATGTTTTTTATGTGATGTCCTTCCAAACATATAGATTTTTAAATATGGACGAACTAATGATGCAGAATGACTACATTAGACATCATAATACCCTTTTTTTAATTTGCTTTAAGCAAAATTTAGGAATATTGATGTTATGTTTTTGTTAATTGATTTCAATCAATAGTTTTTAGTTTTGACTTTCCAGATTTATTCCTTTCTGAAGAAAAAATAACTGCAAATTCTACCGAAAAAAAAATCATTATGAACATTATCCAAATGTCAAAAATCACACACCACCAAATAACACCCTAGCAGCAACCAACATGCAAAAATCGCATTTCTCACATGTTCAACATGCTTCCGATTTCCGGCCCTGAATACGCGCACACGGCACCACAACAACACACCACATGCATCAAGGAAGTCCTTCCATCGGATGACATTCCGGTGCGCTTTTATGGCCTGGCGTCGCGTGCCTGGTCGAAATCTACCCCGCGGAACAATCGCGTTAAAAAGCAACTTAATTGTGTAATTAAGAGGTCACAATGGTTTGGGTTGTGTGCCAGCACCTCAGCAGCACCAGAGAAGCAGGAGGTTCGAATGTGGAGGGAAAAAATGTCACCCATTAATCCCGACCCGACACCCCCCTTTGCCTTTGCTTCCTGGAGTGGAGACCAATAATTTCCACCCGTGAGTTTCAGATTGAAGTCACCCGATAGTGGCAAATGGTGGAAAAATAGCTGTAGAAGCATTTTGCTTGAATTGCTTCAAAAGTACCGTCGTGAGGGGTTTCTTTGAAATTGTTGATTGACTTCCGTTTTGTCGACGTGCCTTCCAAGTAGCGATGCTACCAACAGGAGTTAACCCCGAAATCCGACAAGTTTTGGAGATGACTCAAGTCCAAAGTCACTCCCGTCAACGTTGGTTAAGGTTCCCGTGCTTAAACCTTGCATTGCGATAAGCTCCCTGTAAACGTGAACAAAAAAGAATCTACCAAGAAATGGTGTGAGCTTTATGGTGACAGTAATTTCCACGATTTATTACCCCCAGCGACATTTTTCCATGTTCTGCTAATTGTGAGTTAGATCGGTTGGTCACGATTTGTATGAGAAATGTGTTCACGAGCCCCCGCAGAAGCGGGAGCACCTTTATTGGAAGCAAATTGATTCTTCCTGTGAAATCAGATTTCCTTCAACGTGTCCAAATCACCCACTGGGTTATTCCAGCTTGTCACCTCCTTCCATTCACAGGACACTGAACCAATCAATGATGAAGCAGGCAGACTGCCGGATCTGGACAAATCGGACCGTTTCCTGATATCTTGCGGAGGAGGCAAATCCTTTCATCAAAGAGAAGTTTTTTTTTCCAATCAGCTAAAAGGTGTACCAGGATTGCCACATCCTTTGAATGCCTTGTGCTCGAAGTTGAAGGATCTTGTTTGGTGATGATATCTGATGATGGCCGAGGGTGATGGGGCTTCTGATGGACGGAATAACTCCATTTCCTTTGAGCTGAGAAGGCTGATGTGCATAAGGCTCATTTCTCCTCAGGCCTGGTATGGAAATGTATCATGTTCTTTGTTGAGCAACAGTATGTTAAGGGGACGGTTGAATCGGGTTCGATCTGGCGTCAGTGTTTTGTCTGCAGGTTACTAATCTCGTAAAACGTTATAATGGGAGAAAGCACTCTGATTGATGTATTGATTCGTAAGCTAGTTGAATATAAAATAAAACAAATCATATCTCTATTTTGTAAGCTTTTTTGCCTTCCTCACCTAACTAAGAAAACGATAAAAAATCACTTAAAAAATGAACTTCTTAACTTTCACTTATTACGCAGTAGACTGGCTCATCATGATATGGAACATTTTAAAAATTATCAAATCAAATCAGAACAAAGTTTTGCCTTCCTCACCTTACTGAGGAAAGGCTATAAAATCACTCGAAAAATGAACTTCTTAATTCGACCTCGTAGACCCACCTTCACGTATACCTATCGACTCAGAATCATGTTCTGAGCAAATGTCTGTGTGGATGTGTGTAGGTGGGTGGACAAAAAATTGTCACTCGATTATCTCCGGACTGGATGAACGGATTTTGACCGTATTAGTCTCATTCGATCCGTCTTGGGGTCCCATAGGTCTCTATTTAAAATCAGCAAGTTTAGTTAAGTACTTCAAAAGTTATGCTAAAAAAACGATTTTTGCGTATGTCCGGAAGATTGTAAAAAGGGTGGTTTTTGCAAGAAACCCTATCATGTTATACATTTTCAGAAAGGTATTAAAAAGACCTTTCCAATGAGCCCAAAATATTGAAGATCTGACAACCCTATCAAAAGTTATTAGCACTTAAGTGTTATTTATACACTTTTTGGAGGCCGGATCTCAGATATTTCAGTAAAAATGATGTCCGGGTCCATCATGCGACCCATCATTAGTTAGATAATTGAAAGACCTTTCAAATGAGCCTAAAACATCAAGGATCTGACAACCCTATAAAAAGTTATTGGCACTTAAGTGTTATTTATACACTTTTTGGAGGCCGGATCTCAGATATTTCAGTAAAAATGATGTCCGGGTCCATCATGCGACCCATCGTTAGTTAGATAATTGAAAGACCTTTCAATAAGCATAACACATCAAGGATCTGACAACCCTATAAAAAGTTATTAGCACTTAAGTGTTATTTATACACTTTTTGGAGGCCGGATCTCAGATATTTCAGTAAAAATGATATCCGGGTCCATCATGCGACCCATCATTAGTTAGATAATTGAAAGACCTTTCAAATGAGCCTAAAACATCAAGGATCTGACAACTCTATAAAAAGTTATTAGCACTTAAGTGTTATTTATACACTTTTTGGATGCCGGATCTCAGGTATTTCAGTAAAAATTATGTCTGAATCTTCTATGTGAACTTTCGTTGGATAGGTTTTTTTATCAGACCTTGCCGATGAGCCAGAAAAATTGAAGGTCTGCGAACCCAATCAAAAGAAATCAGTAATAAAATTGATTTGTTAAACATGTTAAGGGAATGTTGCTATTTTTACTGAATCTATTGACTTTATGAATGTGAGGAAGGCACCAACCACCTAAAGGTGGATTAAGTATCGTTTTTTTGGTGCCTTTTGCCAACCCGGTAAAATTTTAACATATGCTTTCCCGTTATTTATCATAGTAGCCAATGCACAGTGGTCCAGATCGCAAAATTAAGTGGAAAATGGATTTTCCGAAAAATTGTGATGTTTTCGAGCTCTGATGTCTTCAGAAGAGTTGTTGCAAATGGAAAGGGGCAACTTTTGGTTTGGTTGAATAATAGGGAGATTTTGAAAATCTAACTTTACAGGAATATCTAGGCTTGCCAATCCAAGCAAGTTTGTCGAAGACACCAAAATTTTATCTCGTAATCTACGCCTTCTATGACCAAATTTATAGAAAGCATCTCAACAAACCTTCAAAAATCAGTTTTTTGAACGTGGCATTTCAGGGTTAAGCTTTAGAGAAAAGTGGTACTCGGAGCACTTTTAGAGTTCTAAAAAACGAACAATTTTTTTTGACATGTCAATTTGGACTTAAGGGTCAAAAGTTACAGTCATTTAAAGGTAAAAAATATGCAAATTTAAAACTTAAATATCTCGAAAAGACACAAACCAAATTTTATGCACCTAGTTGCATATGAAAGAAAAGATCTAGCACTACAAACACTGAAAAAATCTCTGGGGTGTTTTTCTTTAAACTCGAGATATCTTCATTTGAAAAAGTAAAATTTTCAAGGGAAAACCATATGGAACCACCCTAACGATATTCTAAAATTGTTTTAATATATGTTTTTCCATGTAATTTTGCCCGCCGAATCTGAATCTGGCAAAATTACATATTTCAAGCGACTCCGACTCCGACTCCGACTCCGACTCCGGCTCCGGCTTTCCACAAATTGTTGACTCCGGCTCCGACTCCGACTCCGGCCTACCAACTATAGCCTGACCCGACTCCGCCTTTTTTCAGGAGCTACAAAGTTTTCAGCATAGCAGTTTGGACCGCGGTAGGATAAAACTCTCTTCAAGTACTCTTCCAAACTCCTGAAGAAGTTTTGAAGAGAATTTTATCCTACCGCGGTCCAAACTGCTATGCTGTAGCTATCTTGAAGAGCTCTTGTAGAACTCCTGGAAAAAAATGTTACTTGGGCGACTTCGACTCCAGCTTTCCAAAATTTGTTGACTCCGGCTCCGACTCCGACACCTAATCTGATCACTTTAAGAGTTTTGCAGAGAAATTATAAACATTGGGGCAATCGATATAACTAATGATCAGTTCTCTACCAAAACCGGAAATGGATTTAATTTGTATTTTTTGATTTGGCTCAAACTTTGTGGGGGCCTTCCCTATACCCAAATATGATATTTTGTGTCATTGGTTCACCCATACAAGTCTCCATACAATTTTGGCTGCTGTCCATACAAAAATGGTATGTAAATATTCAAACAGCTTTAACTTTTGAGTGAATTTTCTGATCAATGTGTGTCTTCGGAAAAGTTGAAGGTATTGTTGAAGACCTTTGAGAATAAAATAGGTACACGGAAAAAAATGCAGATTTTTTTATCAACTTTTTTTTCACTAAAACTCAATTTCCCAAAATACGTATTTTTTGATTTTCGAGATTTTTTGATATGTTTTAGGAGACAAAAATCCGCAACATTTGAGATATAGAGAAACATGGTCAAAAAAACTGCCGCCGAGTTATGATTTTTTGAAAAAATTTTGGTTTTTGGAAAAAATCGAAGTTTTATGCAAAAACAAGTATGACATTATTTTTTAATGCAAAATTGAATTTGCAATCGAAAAGTACTCTACACATTTTTTGATAAATGGCTCCGCTTTCAAGATATAGCCACCGAAAGTTTGATTTTAGTGAAATATTTGCAGTTTTTCAATTTTTAAAAAAAGCCGCTTAAAAAAAACACGAAAATTGAAGTTTTCTAAGTCTCACCAAAATAACCCACCATTTTCTAATGACGATATCTCAGCAGCTAATGGTCCGATTTTCAATGTTAATACATGAAAAATTCGTGAAATTTTTCGATCTTTTCGAAAATTATTTTGAAAATTTTTAAATCAAGACTACCATTTTAAATGGGAGTAATATTCAATGTTTGACCCTTTTAAAATGTTAGTCTTGATTTAAAAAAATCAAAGTATTTTTTTTCGAAAAGATCGGAAAATTTCACGAATGTTTCATGTATTAACATTGATAATCGGACCATCAATTGCTGAGATATCGTCATAAGAAAATGGTGGGTTATTTTGGTGAGACTTAGAAAACTTCAATTTTCGTGTTTTATCTCAGCAACCCGAGGTCCAATCTTTAATATCTCTTAGACAATTTTGTAGCAAATTTTCTGAACTTTTCAAAAAAAAATTTTTAGAAATGGTCACTCATGGTCACTATTTTTAAAAAATGAAAAACTGCAAATATTTCACTAAAATCAAACTTTCGGTGGCTTTATCTTGAAAACGGAGCCCTTTATCAAAAAATCTGTCAAGTACTTTTCGATTGCGAATTCAATTTTGCTTTAAAAAATAATGTCAAATTTGTTTTTGCATAAAACTTCGATTTTTTCCAAAAATCACTATTTTTTCAAAAATTCATAACTCGGCGGCAGATTTTTTGACTATATTACTCTATAGCTCAAAAGTTGCGGATTTTTGTCCCCTAAAATATATCAAAAAATCTCGAAAATAAAAAAATACGTATTTTGGGAAATTGAGTTTTAGTGAAAAAAAAGCTGATTAAAAAATCTGCATTTTTTTCCGTGTACCTATTTTTTCTCAAAAGTCCTCAACAATACCTACAACTTTGTCGAAGGCACCAAATTGATCAGAAAATTCATTAAAAAGTTACAGCTGTTTGAATATTTACATACCATTTTTGTATGGACAGCATCCAAAATTGTATGGAGACTTGTATGGGTGAACCAATGACGCAAAATAGCTTATTTGGTCACAGGGAAGGACCCCACAAAGTTTTAGTCAAATCAAAAAATACAAAAAATAAAAATGGTCTAATTCGGCCGATTTCGTAGAGAGTTGCTCAAGTGACCTTTTCCAATTATTTGTAATATTTTTCTCTAAAGTAAACACTTTAACTAAAAAATATTCATAATTTCAAATTTATATTGATTCGCATATATTCACATTAAACGTCAATTGACAGATTTCTTTATGTTATCCATTTATCAAAAAAGGTAAAGTGGTTTTTGCATTTCTTTAAAAAAAAATTTGCATATTTTGAGGGCAGAAAAGTGTGGGGTAATTTGGACACCCTAAGGAAATTGCTCTGCCACAGAGCCCACATACTGTTTGAAGGGATGTTGAATTGATTTTGATAAATTTGATTGAAAAATGGGTTTATCGCAAAAATCGCCCCAGAATATCGGGGTAATATGGACATATGGAATGTTTAATGCTAGATGAATAAAAATGAAAAGTATAAATGAGTTAAATTTATTTGTGAATGGAATAATGTCATTTTAATTGTCATTAGATTCAACATTTTTGAATTTCGACGCTTTAATTTAAATTCATTTAAAATTTGAAGACAGGATTATAAATAATGCAATCAACCAAAAAGGACGTTATTCATTTTCAATTCAGTAGCCCTTCAAATTTAAAATTTGATTCTATATCTGCCCTGAATATTACAGGTAAATTTATTTAGGGCAACGAAATTTCAAGTTCAGTTTAACGATAAATGTGATGTATTCCGATTTTCAGCATTTTAAATATTATAAAAAATATAATAAAACGAACGAATCACAGATGTTCCATTTTTTTTGTCTGCCAGGTTATGCCCAAATTAACCCAAGTCATGTCCAGTGGCATTTTCTACCGAAAACTACACGTAAATATCTCAGACATAATAAAAAATACCATTTAACAATAATAAGCATCATTATTGCCATAGAGTCTATTTAAAGCCTTATTTCTCAACACTCAAAAAGTAGTATTCAACGAAGTTCCGCCGAGTCTTGGGAAACTTTTACATTTACAAATTGTGCCAAAACTAGTTGAAATATTCAAACTTATCAGATTTTTTCGTGCTCATTAGAAGTACTGGTTTTGTCATTTAGTCATTTGCAGTTTTCATTTAAAATCTGTAGATATTGATTTTTAAATAGGTCTCCACGTTACCCTCAATGTCCACACTTCGATGTTAACTCAAAAAATAATCCTAACTAATAAGAGGTTTTTAAGAATTTCACTCTTTGTTAGAAAAAAATAATAAGGAAATGGGTAAGTTATTAAGGGTTGCATTTTTTTATTGTCCTTCACAAAGTTGCTCATGACATTACATTGATAAGAAAATCTTTTATCAAAATATTGATTTACAGATTGTTGTTACAAAATGACTAGTTTGATCATAGAGAAGCCTGAAAATCAGCTAAATCATTACCCAAAATGAAAAATTGTTCAATTTTGATTCTGAGTCGATGGAGATGCAGCAGCCGTTCCATAGATATCAGATTCAATTTGAAATTTCTGCTCTAAATACTTTTTAACAATTAAAAAAAAATGTATCTTTTGAGCTACAATCCATTTCTATTTCAACTTAAAAAACAATACTTCAGTGTATTATTCCACAATCTACTCTCTGAATTGCAGTGGAATTGCTTTCCAAAACAAAGCACCTCCAACGTAAGTGCAAATCTCCCGCGGTGCTGCGCAAAAGCCAATAATTTCGTTCGATTTATCGCATTTCCTGGCGTGCTCTCGCCTGTTTCTTTCACCCTTCCGGAAAGCAATCCAATTTTTCAAATACTTCCTGTTTTTGCGCACAAACGAAAGTTCCCCACCATTCCAGTTGCAAATATTCAAAACAGCAATTTCAGCACTCCTCGGAATGGCCTTCCGGGTGGCAAAAATTAGACCCAACTGTAAGATTTCAACTAATAAAACTTGCTCCGAATTCCGCTCCGGAAGGAATTTCGAATGGGCTTCCTCCAGCAAATGTTTATAAAGCGAGCAAGTCGAAAAAGTCGGACAGGACTGCTGCAGCTGCTGATATTGCCAGGAACGACGCTGGCCAAGAGTTTGACCATCCGTGTTCCGGGGGGCAAAACTTTGCTCGTTTCTTACCCGCACCGGGGGGACTCCAAGATCGAGGCCAAAGTTCCAGCAGCGAGGCAGAGTGAGTCACCACATGGTACAAATAAATTTTGAACTTTCCAACCCCCCCACACCAGCGGCAGCTTGGGAAGTCGCCGGGAACTCTACAAGTCATTGGGAAGGTCAGAGATCTGGTCCGAGATGCGGGCAGGGCAGACACCGCCGGGGTACAGTAAACTAATTCCAAACTTGTTCCGAAGATGTGTTCATGGGCAGCATGTGTGTGGTTTTTGCAGAGTTTTCTGTCAGGTGGATTGGATTTGGACGGTGTGCAGTTTGAGGGAGGTCGGCAAGGGTTGCTTTACATGGACCATTGGGTAAAGAATTTCGGTAAAGTTGGGCGGAAATTATGACCGCAGGATTACGGGCACGAGGAATGCTCCGGAATGTTTGTAGGAAAGCCCAGGAAACACATTTGTTTGGAAAAATTATGAGATTGTTGGAAGTTTCAAGTTGGCCATGCTCGGGAACCCTCAAAATCTTGGCATCTCTAAGCTATTTCTGTTATATATTTTCAAGGACAAGAATGCCATTCTTTTTTTACGGAATCCAAGTTTGGATTTTTTCTGGATTGAATTCTTGTTCAAATTAATACAAAATTTTGACACAACTTAATTTTGTTATGCTTGAAATTTTCTCAAAACTATTGCATTAGCTTGATAGATATTTTTTTATTCATCAGTGAGCTTGCCATTTGTTTGCTAATAACTGCGTTCTAGTTCGTTTTACAAGAAAACAAAAAGCTTCCTCCTTCTCAAAGCTACTTAGCAATGGTCGTGGCTAAAAGGACTCGCTCTGTGTACGTCTAGAAGCACACGCACTACACCCTTTCCCCACTCGTTTGTCGAACAATCACAAGAATGTCGTAATTTACTCGAGTGAAGTTTCCCTCCGTCCCCCACCTCCCTTTTCCCAACCTAGTTGAGTGAAAAGCTCGCTCAGCATCTCGAAAGTAAAGGGAAAAGTTTCACACCCCTCCCTTCCGCAACACCCCCTGAAAGAATTCGACAGCCCAGCGCGTGGTGACGGGCGGAAAATGTCTTTAATTGTGACTAATTTAAATTACAAATTAGACATCTGGTAAAACAATGCCAAGTCGGTGGGTGGGACAAACTCGGCAAGTGGCGCTTTCCCGCGTAATTACTGCCGTTTTTCCACCAGGAATTTTCATTAAATTAACTCTAGTTACGGTCTCGAAAAGTTTTGCCTATTCTTTGGGCTTGCCAAAGTCTGGGGCGGCGATGAAAAACGGGTTCGACATTTGGGGAATTTCAATGTCACCCACGGTTGGTGTGCCTCAAGTATGGTCAAACAGTGGAAAGTGAAATCATTTTTTTAAATAATAACACCGTCAACAGGGGTAAATCAGGTCTACAGTCTGAGTAGGGCATCATCTTTTAAAGCATTTAAACGCTTAAAATTAGGAATTGACTATTTTTCACCTTATTTAAAGATCATATTTTTATCTAACTTAAATTCTTTATAGAAGTAAAAAATAATCAGCCAAATAATTATATTCATCAAGTAAAGTCTGTGACCATCATGGGTACGATACAATCTTTTTATTTCCTCACCACAAAACCCAACTCCGGATAGTACTTTTTCCCCACAAAACTACAAACCGAAAAACCTGTAGTTTTCCCAGCAGGAAGCCCATCAGCGGGACGCCAATTTCACATATATTAACTAGCAAATTTAAAGTGTGTGCTCGCCTTTCGTCGTAAAGTTTATTGCCAACTACAAAACGCTGACGTCGGAGCCAGCAAGCCAGTCAGTGGGAGGCCTCTCGTAATTACAGCTGTACGACACATGGCCTGCGGAGGCCTAGTCCATGGCGGTTTTCAAATTTATGGGAAAGCCCGGGAAAGTTGTCGTTTTCACGCCACACACATTCACACACTCTTTCGTCGGTGGAGGAAATATGCCTCTGAGAGGTCTCTCTCTCTCTGTAATTGAGTTTATAGTTTTGGGACCGTAATTCATATTGTGTTGTCTGGAAGTTTGCCGGAGACGCAATCCACGGAACTTTTTGAAAGTGACGTGAACGCAAGGATGGGTATAATTTAGTTCAGTATTTTACGGAGATGTTTCGTCAGGATATTGGATTTCAGTGACGTTTTTCAGTATTTTGCCGTGAATCTTGAATCATGACAAGGTTTTAATAATTCTTTTCCCTTAAACAACTCCACTCAATCTAAAGCTACAAATAAGGCTTAAAAGGCTTCTAAGCTGTTTCTAGCTAGCTATTTTTTTAAGAAACCATATCATAAAATCCTGTTTCCGATGACACATAGGTTGACTTGTGAATTGTGAACCGGTTCGGATGCCGGTGGATTTTCCGACGACGTAATTCCGGGTTGGTACGAAATTCCAACGAAAAATCTATTCTATCGTTACAAAGACCCCCAAAACGGTGTTATACCCACTCCAGAATGTTTATTTAGCAATTCTATGGTAATATATTGACATTTAGTTAAATTGAAAGTTTGCAAAATTAAGTTTTGCAATTCGTGAAACTACTTACTTTTCCTGTCATTCTTGAACAACGAAATAGCCTACTTCTGTACCAAAAATAACAGAATCGAATAGCAACACTTTTCAAATAAATGCTGAAAAGTTCTACTTTCAGCACTCAAATGGGTGCTGAAAAGTTGAACTTTTCAGCACTTGTTTCGAGAAGTGCTTTTCAACATTTTTTGATTTAAATGATTTATTGAAAAATACATGAAAATTTGACATAAAATTTCACTCAGTGTGTGTTTTTTTGGAATTGCAAAAAATGTTGTATAGAACTCGTTGCAAAACTTGATTTTTTCAGCACTCTTCGTATTTATCCAACTCGGTGAACCTCGTTGGATAAATGTACGACTCGTGCTGAAAAAATCCCTTTTTGCAACTTCTTGCATAAACTACTATTAGATAAGTTTTATATAGAATTTCCAGAGTTATATAAACTTTTATACTAAGTTTTTAGTGAACTTTATATTCAATCCAAATTATTTTTTTAATCAGTCAAGGATGCCTATTTGGAGTTGGGAGGTTGGATTTATGCTGATTTGTCAACAAATAACATTATTTATGTTAATTTTTCGAAAGGTGTACAAACTTTTATTGCACCTTTTTTTATTTCTGTAATAGTATTTGTTATATAACTTTTTATAGAAATCATCTATTCATGGGCTTGCAGTGCAGTGGCGGACCGGAACTAATGTTTGATAAAAGATGAAAAAATACACATTTTTTTCATTTTTTTATTATGTACACAAATAAATGAACTGGTATTGCAAATAAAATTATTTTTTTCTGACTTAACTTTCAAAAATTTGTTTATTTGATTTATTTTAATTTTTATTTGTTTGGAATTGCAAAGCTTTTGTCGATTGCAATGAAATATGTACTTTGCTATCATTTTTTAATTAAAAAAAAACATTTAGATTTCATTGGTGGTTGCAATTTTTAAAGTTTAATTTCCTCAACACATTATTAGAAAAATATCAATTAGACATGATAAAATTGATTCAAACGAAATTTGGCATCGAATAAAACTTTATCACTGAAAAGTTGTTCTGGAAAAATATATTAACTTTAATTTAAAGTAAACTCAGTTAAAACTGTAAGCAATTTCAATTTAGTGGCTTTTTGTACATTTTTAGACAACAATCCAATTTGAATTAAATATTTCACAATTTTACGAAACGGATGATTTTGTTTTCTTACACCATTTTGCAGATCAAAAATATCAATATAGAAATGATAAGAATTACATTCAAACATAAAAAATGTGAATTTGAAACGAAGACATTTAAAAATACATACAAAAATACAAAATTCAAACAATATGTTGAATTAGCAAATTTTTATTGCAAACGGAATAAAAACAACAAAACATTCCTATTTTCTAATCTAATCTAATCTAATCAGACCCTAGCGCAGCCAATCTTTCGAAGGGATCCTGGAGAGTGCCTTAGGTTAGATGACGCCTAGCACTCTTCTTGTCATTTATTAACATTTGTAGTGTGCCATTGCATTGAAATGCATTGAGACATCACAAGCGTTAAAGCGGCCAGGCCTACTGCGTAAAGCCGTATCGCAGAGATGACTCGTAATTGGGTTGAGTTTGAGCACTGAGTGTTCGAACAACAACACAATTCTGAATCGACAGGGAAGGAAGAAGCGTGGGGACACACCACCATACGCTCCGAGATTTGATGGTATTCGTTGGGAGCACCATGCTAAGAAGGTTTGGTACTCCGGGCCCCTCTGGGATGGGACATTGTATTTCCACGAATGCCCTGGACACTATTTGCCGTGGTTATAGCGCCACAACTCGCTCTCTGTAACAGTATTCCTAATTCCAGTCCAAGCTTACCAAGTCGTCATGGCGTAGTGGTTAGCATTTTTGCTTACCAATCCAAAGGACGGGGGTTCGAACCCCGCCAAGAGCGACTTTGATTTTTCGTTCAATTTCAAATTTATGTGTTCTTAACTTTCTCGTTGGGAGCAGATGGGCATCGAACCCAGAACCATTCGCTTACAAAGCGAACACCGTATCCAGTCAGCCACGGCCGCTCCTTCAACAAAACATTCCTATTTTTTGTAATAATATTTGAAAATTTTATGAAAAATCAAAGTTGCTCAAGCCGGGGTTCGATAACGTTTGAATCCGATTGGTCCAAACGTTCTTCAGGGCGGGGCTTGTCGATTCAAGCTAAGGTACCTCACGCATGGCTGGACCGCGTAAAAATGGGTCACCGAAGCTCAGCAGAGCTAACACCATCCAAATGCCTATGCGAGTTAATTGCAAGTATAGAAAATAACTCAATTTGTAAAAAGCGGCCGCGTGGCTCTTTTGGTTGGTTACACAATATGTGAAAATTTGATATTAAGCTATTTTTTTAAATTCAGACAATCAATTTATTTATTGAATATTTCATGAGCAGTTTATGGGCCGGTTATAGAACTTTTTTAAAAAGCCGTCGCGGGCTAGATGAAATGGCTTCATGAGCCGGATCCGGCCCATATTGGTTAATTTTATTGAATGTTTGGCCCGTTTAAAATGTTAGTCTTGATTTTAAATTTTTGAAAATATTTTTTTCGAAAAGATCGGAAAATTTCACGAATGTTTCATGTTTTAACATTGTAAATCGGACCTATAGTTGCTGAGATATCGACATTAGAAAATGTTGGGTTGTTTGGGTGAGACTTAGAAAACATCAATTTTCCTGTTTTTTAGCCTTTGCATAGCAATATCTCAGCAACTATGGGTCGCATCAACAAAGTTCAATAAAGCAAAATATAGAGAATTTTCTCAGCTTTTCAAAAATATTTTTTTCAAAGGTGGGCAAACATGGGCACTAATTTTAAAAAATGAAAAACTGCGACAATTTTCAAAAAAGTTACCTAAAAATGGCTATAACTTGAAAACGGTGCACTTTATCAAAAATTCACTAAAGTACTTTTTGATTGCAAATTCGATTCAGTCTGCGATCAGCAGAGAAGCGAGTCAGACGTGCATCCCTCACAAACCAAAAAAGTGCTAAAAAGTGCAAAAAATGCCTCACGGCAAGAAAAAGAGGCGGTCCTCACCAGCAGGATCGGCAGATTTGAAGAAGCTAAAGAATGCCGAAGCGCTACCTGCAAAGCCAGGCAGTTTGAGCAAGGACGCTCAAAATTCGTCTGGAAACCAGTTTGCAACCCTCCCTGTGGACGTGAGCGAGAAGGAAGAATTTGAACGACGGGAAAAGTTGCCACCCATTTTTGTGAAAACATCTTCATCGGATTCGGTGCGAAAGTGGCTGACCGGGTTTATCAAATCTGGTGCTTTACGAGCTTCCATCCGCTTGTGTGCTGATGGACTCAAAATTCTGCTACCTACCAGAAAGGATTACAACTACGTTCGGGATTTCCTGAACAACACAAAGATTGAATACTACAGCCATGACGATCCAGGTAAACGCCCCATGAAACAGGTCCTCCGTGGCTTGTACGACATGGATGTGAGTGTGCTGAAAGAAGAGCTCAAAACTCTTAAGTTGAACGTGATCGAAGTCTTCAAGATGACGAGACACAAAAAGGACATCAAGTATCGTGATCAACTGTACCAGGTTCATCTCGAGAAAGGATCGACAACGCCGTCTGAGCTGAAAGCAGTTCGGGCAATTTTCAACATCATCGTGACTTGGGAACGTTATCGTCCAGTGCACCGTGACGTGACACAATGTTCGAATTGCTTGCAGTTTGGACATGGTGGAACCTGCGGAGGTGAGCACAAAACTCAAGCTTGCGAAACAATCAACGAGAACATTGAAGCCAAATGCTTCAATTGCGGCGGCGACCATTCGACCAAGAATCGAAGCTGCCCAAAACGTGCTGAGTTTGTGAAAATTCGGCAGCAAGCGACGACGAGGCACCAACCAAATCGTCGCAAAACACCACCAACTTTCACGGACGTGGATTTTCCTGCTTTGGCGTCACCTGGAGCAGGATCTGTTCGAGTGGTTCCAAATCTGCAGCCATTGCAGTTGAATCAGCGGCAAAAAGTTGCAGAGAATACAACACCTCCAAGCTTCAGTCAGCAACCGAGGGAAAACCAACCAGCATCAACGGATGAAGGCAGTAATGACCTGTTTTCACCACAAGAACTTTTGAACATTTTCATCGAGATGACAACAACACTGCGTGGTTGCAAGACTCGTGCGGAACAAGTAAGAACGCTTGGAGGATTTATCTTAAAATACAGTTTGTAGTTTACTCGTTCTAATGATTTTGAATATTTCAATGAATTTACTTTTTTAGTTTTAAGTTAGGATTAGTTGTTAACGTGATTTTTTTTCTTTTTTACCCAAATGTATTCGATTCAATGCAAAAATGTAAAACAATTTGAAGCAAATAAATGAATGTGAACAGTTAATAAGAAAACGAAAAATATAACAAAGATGAAGAGCATGTAGCCATACCACTTAGAATGTAAATGAAATGTAATTATTATAAGAAAGTTCAATAAAGACATATTTAATTTCAAAAAAAAAATTGCAAATTCGATTTTACATCGAAAAATGAAGTTGAAAAATTTTTGCGACCGATATTTCGATTTTTTGAAAAAATCAGTATTGATTCAAAAAATCATAACTCGGTCAAAGATTTTTTGCCCATTCTGGAAATTTCTGAAAAGTTGGCATTTTATGTCGTCTAAAACATATCAAAAAATAAAAAAAATTAAAAATAGTGTTTTTTTTGCAAATCAAGTTTTAGTGACAAAAAGTTAAATAAAAAATCACCAAAATTTTTTTACCGTGTAGCATTTTTTTCAGTGTAGTCCATATCCATACCCACAACTTTGTCCAAGACACCAACTCGATCACAAAATTCCTTCAAAAGATACAGATTTTTGAATTTTCACATATCATTTTTGTATGGACAGCTGCCAAATTTGTATGGAAAATTATATGGACAAACTAATGATGCAAATTGGCTTCTTTGGGCATACCGAAGGCACCAAAAAAGTTTCAGCCGGATTAAAAAATACAAAATACGAATGACCGAAAACTCAGAGAATTGCTCATGTAACAAATATCTTGTTATGCCAGCCTCTGGTTGATGTACTCCGTAAATTGAAAATTTAATTTGATTTAGCATTCCCGAAATTGCTTGATTTAGGAGAGAGAGGAGTTTTTTTAAGTAGTTTCTTAATGTTTTCGATACAAGTTTACATTTATTAATACTTCAAAAATCTTGAGAGTTGTGAAGTAATAATTCATAATTCAAGGTACTCATTTAGAAGAAGTAATAGAAATATCAATATTAACACAAACTGCTTGGATTTGGAAACTGTATTGAAACTGGCCATTATGCATGCAAATTAAAATTTAACAGCAAAAAAAATCACAGCTTTCGCGAAAACATGCAAACTAACTAAGCTCAAATCAATCCGGTTTCAAGTGCCTCCCCTGAAGGTCGTTTTTCGTGAACTGTCCAATTAGCAAGCACTGCTTCACCGGGCTCGTCTCTGATAAATTGGCCTGTCAATGCCAAATCCAATACGCTTCCGCGCCGTCACAAAAGCGGCAAATAGCGGCAGATTAACGAGCAGAAATGGAAAATTGTTGGTAAGAAGAGAGTCCTTTCAATATCCCGCTGAGACACAGGAGGGCATTCGACGAAAGTCGCACCGACCAACAGACACGACAATGGCTTTTTAGTGAGTCTTATTAGCATAAAGTTCGGCGAATTAGCCGTTGGAATGGGAGGGGGGCGGCGCGGTTGACGGGGTCTCTGCCAGTGAGCAGATAATTCAATTGAATTTAGGCACGAAATTGGTTTAGTTCGTTTACGTCTTTCTTTAATGACGAGGAGAAGGAAGGGGCACGTGGTGCCCTCCCTCCATTATCACCGCGGTGCCATGTGAAGGGAAAATGCTGCTGCCTGAAACTTTGACAGAATGTACACCGGATTAATTGACACTCGGAGTTGGTCGAAGCCCGGTAAACAAGTCATCGGCTCCGGTTGTCAATTAATGTCGTTCAACGGTAAAATGCCATAAAATTACCACAGTTTTCGTGGAAAAAAATTAGTTGAAAAAAATGTTTGAAAATTGTTCCAGAAACGGTACTGATATTAAGCGACAATTTGAAAGCTTAACGACCAATACCAATTCAATTCGGATCATTGTGACTCCGGAGTGGCTTTCTAAAGATAAGCTCAAGCTCTGGATCCCTTCCGATTTTCATCCTAGTTCAACAAACCCAAATTTATCCAGCCATTTGCACCAACAACCCCACTAATCCCCCACACCCGAAATCCACTGTTATTACGCAACCCTCAAACCACTATTACGACTGCTTGTGCGCCGTTCTGCAAATTAGTTTCCATAAAAAAAAGGTGAGCTTAGATTACAGCTAACACGCCCCAATCAAAGGAAATGGATCTGCCGCGCCGGCACACCCACCCCCTAAACCTCATCCCGCCGCGACCATTACGCTAGTAGAACTCCGGCACGGGTCATGTTCAAGGGTCGTCGGCAAAAGGGCGATAAAAAGGCAATAAAATTCGCAACATGGACGAGCGAGGTCCTCTGGCCAACGAGCCATAACCAAGCGGTAAGGTCGCTGTCCAGGGAGGAACAAATTTGCTCGGACCAAGGAGAAAGCGCTCCTTTCTCCAGGGTTCTACATTTCCGCTCGATTTATTGCTTTATTATATCAATTTCGGGTTGTGGAACAGTTTTTCGGGGAGGCAACACTGACTCGGTGATCTCCGGGTCTGTTTTACATGACACCGGCGCTGATTGGATTTCCGAAGAAAACTTTCGGATCTTCCCCGAACGGGAGAAGGTAAAACTTGTTCAAAACGGCCATTTGCTCAATCACAAAATGTGCACAATTTGTCAGAGTACCTCAACTCGACGCAAACTTTCAACGTCCCGCCACTTCATGCACGGTTGGATTCAACTCCAACAAGGCAAGGAACAACTTTTGCCCCGGAAAGGACTGTTCCCCCTTCTGCCTCTCAACCCAGACACTCAGACGTCACTCACTCAAGACTACGTTTACCAGTGCGACAAGGAACTAAGCTTAAAAGAGAAGAGTGATGTGCCTTGCCAGGATGAGCTAATGTAATTTCGGCATATGTGCGCCCAAAGTTGGAAAGCTGTTTCAAGTTGATAACACGCAAAATGTAAGTGAAGAGAAATTTGCAATTCTAGTTGAAGGCGAACCGAACCGAGGGCCACAAGTACAGCCGTCATGCCAGTTGTTCAAAGTTGGTGCGTTGTGGAGTAGTTCTTCACTAAACCTTTGATTATTTTTTTTGCATTGCACAATTGCATTTTTTATTTAAATCTTCAATTTTCATTTTTCGCGATCAACTGGGGTAGGTTTGGCTGAATGGTTACGCTGTTCGCTTTGTAAGCGGAAGGTTCTGGGTTCGATTCCCATCTGCCCCTATCGAGAAATTATGGAAAGAAGGAACAATTCTGAACACTTAAATATGAACGAAAAATTCATTAGCTCGCGGCGGGGTTCGATCCCCCGTCCTTTGGGTCAGCAGACAAAAATGCTAACCACCAGACCATCGAGGCTTAGTTGTCTAGAAGGATTAAGAATGCTATAAGAATCCAAAGAAACTTGATTGGAATCTGTGTTAACCTAAGAACAGGAAAATGCAATATTGAATGCAAGTTGAATTCAAGGACACTGGTTGCATAATTGTTAGGCGAATATTGAACTTTCAACACGACCAGAATTCACCACCAAAAGCTTGGTGAACCGAATTGGAAAGCTTCAAAAAAAAATGAATCCAAGAACATACGAAGAATTAAGGACTATAAATAGATTTGACCGGCCGCATCACTTACCACGGTGAATCCTGGCTTCACACCCGTCTTACTAACACCCTCAAACCTCACGTGATACTTTGTCGAAGACGCAGCCGATTTAGCGGTCTTCATCACTCAAGTACCGGACTAAAATTCCTATCCACTTCCCCCGTGTCTTACCACTGGTCGTGGCCGGCGCTGTGATTGGCTAGCATGATAGGGACATTTGAAAGTTGCGAAGTGGTGATGATTGGTTCCTACTCTTCATCTGTGGTCCACGGAGCAATTCTTGGAGGTCCTGGTCAATAACAGAGTAGCAACTACGGGTAGACACCAATGTTATGTTATGTTAATTTTCATTTTTCGCGATCAACTTTTCTTCACTTTATATGCGTTTTTCTTGTTTATTTTTTGTATTTTAATTTGCGTTCATCATGTTCATTGAACTGATAATCAATATTTTCTTAATTACAGTTAACCAACTTTTAAACTTTTAAATTTTGTTGAAAACACGAGGTTCTTTAAACACTTCCTTACCATGTTAAGTATGATTCAATACCATTCCGTTTCTATTAAAATTCGTATTTTTTCTCAAATTTTGAGTGTTCTTCTTTCCAACTCAAAAATAATCAAAGATTGGTTGATATGGATTTTTGAAAAAATCCTCAAATCCATGCTCGCCTAAAGGCAAATCTTTTTAAGTAAACCCCACCTTTTTTCAAATACCGGTACAACATAAATTGCAGAAAGACAATTTCAGAAAAAAAAACTTTTAAATATTCAATTGTTTTGTACATTTACTCCAAATTGTAAAATAACTGTTTTTAAAATAGAGGAATGAAAAAGAACCTCCAAATAATTATGATACACCAATCTCAAATCATGTAAAATGTTATTTTGATAAATAAGAAAATAATTTAACTCAAAAATGCGTTATTTCGTCAGTAATGGTAACATCGAAAGATTGCGTTGAATTTCAATGCGTCCATCCCTTCCATTCCCGGGACAAAAAATCCGGATTTTTTTCAAAACTGGGACTATTCCAGCCTGATGGCAAGATTGTCAAATTGTATGTATGGGCCGCGATACTCACATTGGTTGGACCGTGGACCCCGCTATTTGGTCGCTTTACCCCTCTGACGCTAAATATAGGGTAAAAGAGACAGCAAATGTGCAATTGAAAAAAAGTTTTTTTTTGTGAAAAAATATTTCAAATTGTGTTTTTGATGAATAATTTTTAATATGTTTTGTCGAAAAATAAATAACCAGAAAAAATTTAATATTATCCAGCCTTTTGAGGACGAAATCAATCGTTCACATTTTTTAATGTTAACTTTATTAACATATTTTAGTGTTAAATGAGGTTAAATGTCAATATTCCAAGAAGATAATGTACAGCTTGTGACGATAAACTACCTTTCCTTTACTTAGAAATCGTATCCAGAAGGAAAACGATCACCAGCTATGTTGGTCCGCACCGGGTTCTGAACTCCCATTTGCGAGGCGGAAGCCTTACCGCATGGCTCGGTCTTAACAAAAAAAAATAACTAGACAATAAATAACAATTTCAAATTACAAACCTAAATATTAAATAAACTTATTTTCAAATTTACTTATAAATGGCCTGTATACCCTATTTTGTGCAACCAGTTTATGGAGCATTCACCCTATATGGACTGTCAAAAGTGAGGTTAACTTTTTGACAAGCTTGCCACCAGTCTGGACTATTCACTACGTGGACACTCTTTTGGAAATCTAAAAAAATAAAAATTATTTCATTCAAAAAATGGGTCAGAATTGAGATTTGGTTGTGGAAATAGGTGAATAGTTGAACAGTTGAACACCTAGTAATGAAGAAGAATTTTATATCATTATTGTTTTCAGCTTATATCAGCAATCATCTGGCTTAAAAAGAAAATAATAAAATATATTTTACAGATTCACTAAATACCTAGCGCTTCAAATATTTTCTGTTAAATTTTATGTATTTTTGAAAAGACTGCAGTCCTATGGGTACTATATATGTATTATTATTACGTGGCAGTGCGTGGCCAAATGGTTACGCTGTCCGCTTTGTAAGCGGATGATTCTGGGTTCGATTCCCAGCTGCTGCAACCTTCCATCGGATGAGGAAGTAAAATGTCGATCCCTGCCTTGTTTGTTAGGCCGTTAAGTCATTCCAGGTGTACTAAAACTGCGATAGCTTCAAAATTTCAGCGATGACCTATACATCTTAGGGTACCAAAAGATGCGTATTTCAATTACGAAAATTTTGGTACCCTAACATGTATAGGTCATCACCGAAATATTGAAGTTATCACAGTTTTAGTGAAAAAAGTCAATTTTTTCCCGTTTTCGTCATTTTTTTCATTTTTGCGCGTGGCGCGTCGAAAAACACAGTTTTTATTTTCAAAAAATCGTATCTCAGAGTATCGAAAACATAACTTCACAATTTTTTGATATATTATGTGAAATTTTCCGAGAAATCCGATAAAAATATTTTCAGATATAGGCTCTTTGGTCCCGAGACCTTCAAAACAGCATTTTAAGTTTTCATACGACTTTTTCAAATGTTAAGCTGGATTTTTGAACTTCTTACTATTTTTCCCAAATAGCCAAACTAATCACCTTTCTTTTGCGTCTAGGACAGCTTAAATCTGATGAAATGGCGCGGAGATATGATTTTTTGAAAAAAAGTGGTTTTTGCGAAAATCGACGAAAATTGCCATTTTTCGGACCACCCTAACACGGCGTAGGTCACCCTAATGGCCAAACAAAAAAATACGGGTCTAATTGCTGTTAAATTAAATTTAAAAAAAAACATTATAATTTTTCATCAAACAACGGCATTTGTGGCAATTAGGACAAATATATTGAATAAGAACAGCTGTTTATGCCATTTTTGTGCATATTGTTTTGATTTTTAAGAGTTGATTTCAGTTAAAACTGGAACAAACCAAAACAATTTTTACTCCGATTTCCAAATTTATAGCTAAAATCTCAGAATGTAGTCTCGATTTTCCTCAGTTGAAGGTAGTGATTTGAAGGTAATTTGTAAAATATGTTGTATATAAAACATGAAAGTCTAAACTTATCTAAAATTTTACATTGACTGGTATCATTTTATTTGTTAAACCCTTGAAAAAAATGCTTAAGCTTTTCTTATAAAAAGTATATATCTATAAGAGTCTTATGTTATTAGTATCACATTGGTTTAGAATTGCAGTTCATTAAAAATCCAAAGCACAACAAATAACAAAAAAAACTATCCAAAATCAGATGTCCTTATTAAGTTTGATGTGTAGATTATCAGTATTTACAGTTATAAACTAATTCTATAATTTAGAGCTTGAAAAAATACAACAAATATTATAAAAAAACATAGATTTAATGACTGTTTCAAAAATTTCCCGGGATTCCAGGATTTCCCGGGAATTTCAAAACCAGAAAAAATTGGACGCACTATAACGAATGTGAACGAAGAATTTACCAAATAACGGATGCTCTTCAGCAAACTTACATGCAAATTTATATGGTGGAAATATTCATACTGTAAAACGGCTAAATTTAATTTGTTTCACTAAACCCTAAAATATTTGACTTATCTGAAAAGATGAGAATAGCTCCTACAAAATATTTTGAAAAAGAAACTCATGCAATTTTTTAGACTGTTATAATTAGACAGATAGATGCCGCGATAGAATTTAAATTGATTAAATTGAAATTTAAGTGTTTTCCAACCAGCCCTCTAAGTTTTAACTGACGATTTATGAAAACAATTTTTATCCGATTTTCAATGTCTTCAAAGAAAGTCTCTGTAAATTTTCCATACTTTCAAGCCAAATATTTGAAAAAATTCTAATTTCAAAATTAAGCTTCACGTTTCGAATGAGCCAAAGTGTATGTGACTGTGGCTAACGCCGTTTGAAATGGCTTAAATTTTGTCATTTTAAAAATATTTCATTATTTTCGATCGTAAACTATTTTTGCACATATTTTTCAAAGTTTTTGTCCCTCTGTTCAGACCATCAATAACATCAAAAGATATAAATATTGGAATTTAAAGCCAGATTTTCAACAGTTCAATGAAAAAGTTGTTGGATTGCAATCATCAGTTGTGTTGGGTTGCAATCATCAGATTTCAAAAAATATAAATTTTCACGAAATATATTTTTTCCAGAAAATTCACTAAAATTTAAATCGTCTTAAAACTAACTGAATCATGATAAAAATGATTATAAATGCATGGGAATACATTCTTAATTGTTTTTAGCTGATTGCATATAAATTTCGCTTAAATTTTGAATTACATATTTTGAAAATATATATTTTGCCGTATTATTTTTTGCCGATTTTGAAAAGAGAAACAAAAATTGTGAAATATATTAACTACAGCTTGAATTAAATTATTTTTAGATTACAATTTAAAGCCCAACATAAAAATATTTTTGAAAAAAAAAAATAGAATGCATTTCGCTTATTCTAAATATTCCTAGCTAATTTTGGTGGTTCATACTTGTATGTGGCTCAAAAATTGTCATTTTTATTATTCTACCAAAGCGAATGAAAAATAATGTTTTTTTTTTTGGGTTTTGGAATTTTACTTTTTGTAGAAAAAGGTTAGTTAAAACACAGAATATTTGTTTAGAGTGTAGCTATTATCCTATTGTCCTCATCAAAAACCATTATTTTTTCTGAAGAAACCAAATCGATCAGAAAATTCCTTCCCGAGTTATAGATTCTAAAATACTTAAATACAATTTTTGTATGGATGTGTGGTACTGAAATTGTATGAAAACTTACATAGACGAATAGTTCAAAAATTGAATTTTTAGGAACCTTGCCGATTTCGTAAATAATTGCACAAAAGAAAACTCGATAGTTTGAGTCACGTTATATTCTCGTATTAATGATTTGTTATATTATATTAAAAATCTAAATATTAACCATAAAGTAATAGTTGAAAAAACTGTTCAGAGGTTTTATTCCATCAAAATATTTCAGCAAAATTAGCTATCGAAAAAAAATTTTTTTTTTTGGTGATGGGTTTGTTACAAACTTTATCCTTTTGTTACAAACCTTTGAAATTAATTCAGAACAGCAAAATAAATACTGCTAAAATGCATCCCCAGATTTCGTACAGAAATTCGAAGCTGCCCCCACTGCAAGTTGACTCAAACCCGAGAAGACATCCTCCTCCCCCCACAGACTAAGATGATGGAAGATTTTGCATTCGCTCGTTCCGCGAGTTAAGTTGTGTATAGCTCCTGCAGTCTCCAGCTCTCCTTCAAAACTTGGAAGCACTGAGTGCTGGAGGAACAAGTTGGAACGTTGACATGATTTGCTCCGAGTTGTGTATGACGACGCTACCAACAGAACGTGAAGGAGGAGGAGGAGAAGCATTTCTCTCACTCTAAAGACTCAAGATACAGAGGCGCACACACACAGTTTTCGATGATAGCTGTCAGTTTATCATGGAGATTTCGCTTAACCACAGCTATAATTTTGTCGACAAATTACGGCGGTTCATGACGACGGAGAAGCTCGGGAAAAGATGCTGTGGCTTCCACTGACTGCTGCTGCTTCTCAGTGGTAACAGCATTATTAATGTGCTAAACAAATGTCACAAGAGAAATGGTTTTTGGCGAGAAAATGTATATTAAATTGGGGGATTATTCTTGAGATTTGTTGGATTGTTTATAACACTGCGTTAACAATGTTGGAGAGTATTTTTCATTGAGATTAATTATGATACGAGTTAAAACTGAAAAACGACGTATAACTCCAATAGTTTTCATCCCAGAAATTCCCAAAAAAGAACATCACCTCCCAGAACTTACCTTTCATCACCACAAGTTGAAACACGTACACCCAAATGTTCGCCTTGATTAGCATTTTCGAGCCGGGGAGGGACCCTGCCTAGCGCGGGGAGACTCCTTCAAGCGACCTCCTCGAGGATGAATTGTCCAACGGCAACCGCTGCAAATCCCAACTTTTCACTCAAACCCTTCCCAGGGCCTCTAGCGCAACCCTTCGGACGTCAAGTTCCGTTGTATCAACCGCCGAAAACATCCTGTTCACTGGTTTAATTTTCATTTCCGTCTGTCTGGGAACGGGGGTTGATGAGGTGGGTCGAAACCCTGTTCGTTCGACCTAATGGCGTGGTTATTTTTGGGGTAGGTTCCCGCCGCGCCGAGGATGCCCTTTTTTCCGCCTCAACTGGCAACTGGCGTCCGGTTTTTGTTCTTTTGCTGGATTTGCGCGGACCGGCGTCGACACACCCCCCTCGAGGGAAGAGGGTTGGGGGGGATTGTGGTGGGTGCAAAAGTAGCTCAGGCAAATCCGCTCCTGTAAATAAATACACAAAAAGAGAGAGAGAGAGAAGGGAACAGGGATGAGAATAAAGCAATTGAATGAGGCTCGAATCAACGGCCAGGGGCGGGAAACTGTTGAATGTGAGCGGAATATTAATTTGAAATGTGTTTTGGTTCCCACCAAAAGCCGAAGCAGCTGCTGCTGGTGGGAAATTGAAGCGATGCCTTTCGAAAGAAAGTTGAACGAATTTAAATCTAGAGGTGAAATGAATAATGAGATAATGGATTTTTGAAATGGCTTTTATGAAAAGAGATAAAAAGAATGATAGAGCGCTTATAATTTAATTTTCTTCACAATATTTGACTATTTCGAAACATTTTTAGTCCCCTTAAATACTTAAATACACTACTGAGCAGTTCAGTATGTTTATGCAAATAAATTTTATTGTATTTTTGATTTTGAAGAAACTTTGTACCGTAAACTGGGGTCAATCGGGACACATGGGGTGAATTGGGACAGCATTTTTAACCATGTTGGAGCACAATATTTTAATTTTTCTGGTTGGTTTCGGTTAGAACAGACTCAGACCAACAAAATGTGTACATCCATTTCCAAATTTAAAAGCTTCAAGTGCTCTAAAAACTGCTGTACCTATTCAGACTGTAGTCCCGATTCACTCCAGATTACGGTACATCGATTCTTTAAGTCCAAATAAACAATCTATAATCATTTGTAGTTTGCAAATATGTTTTAAAATCTGAAAAAAAGAAAACTCGATTTTTTCATTGTACTTTTTCTCCAACAACTCATTTTTTCATACTTCCATCCTTTCAATTTATTTGTATTGTATTTATTTTTATTATAGTAAACTTTTGAGCTCTAGAGCATGACCGATGCATTATTTTTGGCCAAGTTTGGCTGATACAAATAATATTTAAAAGTAAAAAACCATAATTTTTTTAATAACGAGCCATGGTTCTACATTAGAATGGAAAAAGTGTTTTAAAATGCATTCGTCCTATTCATTAGTTTTCAAAATATTTATAGATGAAAGAAAAATGCTTCTTCGTTCAATAAAATCTTTCTGCGGTGCTGTAACGTCATGATTCGAAATCCGGACACTTAGTACCATATTATTTTTGTTATAGCTGGCAAAAAATCATGTAATAAGTTGGAAATGTAGAAATATCATCAGGATATAGTATAAATAGTCAGTGTTAAGGGAATGCATGCAAAATATGTCTTTTCTAACAATTTTTCATCAGAATTTGAAAATTAAAATGACTTGTTGTGCTTCGAATCCCGGACACTGATAAGAGCTGATTCGAAATCCGGACACTTTTGCTTCGAATTCCGGACACTCGATTTTACTTATGAATAGCACAATTTTGGACTGAAATGTTAGTGAATGGCATTCTTTAGGTCTCAAATAAGCTGTTAACATCAAAACAATTGATAGTTTATATAAAAAATGGCTAGAACTTAAGGAAATCAAAACCACTAATTTATGCTTTGCCTTCCCGGTGCTTCGGACGCCTATGAAATATTTCCGTTGAAATGTTTCGCATTTTTGGTAAACTTATAATTTTATTTTATTTAATTGTTTCGGCATTAACTACAGCGTTCAAACAATCTTTAAATGAAAGTTGATGTTAGAATTCATCAAATAACACAGTTTTGACATTCATAATGCGCACTTATATCCAAATAATTGATAAAGCAAGTTGAAGTGTCCGGGTTTCGAAGCGTCCGGGAATTCGAATCATGACGTTACATCAGAGTTTTACAAATAACCAAAATATTTTTAAATGGGCCAACATGCTGAATGTTATTTTTAACCCAAAAGGCATTTGAAATTATTTTCGGCTTTTAGTACTTCTTTTTCGTTTTCTCTTTTTTTTTGCAGCTCTTTGAGAAAAAAAAACTTGTCCCTTGATTTTATGAGTCGATTTTGCAAAGCCTATTTTATATAGGGTATATGGCCCTATTTTGGACCTACTATGCAAAGCGTCAACATAGTTCGCATAGTTCTCAGGAACGGTCTAACTAATTTGGCTCGTTTCAGGATTGTTTTGTGCCTTAATTTATGCTTAACAAAGTGTACTATTGAAAATTTAAAATAATTTAACCATTCCATTGTAATAAGCATTTCAAGTAAAACATTTTTTGGATGCTTTTTGGACTTACTGAATGTATTTTGGAGACATCGTTGAACCTATTTTGGACCCACACTCTGATTGGCTGAAATTTGGACAACTCGAATTGCGGCGTGCGGCGGCAACACGCACACTTACAAAAACTCGGTTTGATAAACCAAAGGGCCTATCCACAATTATAATTTGGAAAATATTTATTTCAGAAATTAAACAATTATGATGAAACAATGGATTTGAATTTGAAAACGTGTTTTAATCATATTGAATGGAAACTCACGCATCTTTAGCAGGTCTCTGTCCTATTTACAATTTGCATATTCTTACGACCTAATTGTTCAAGCATTAGAACATAAAAGACAACCCGTTATTACTCGCAATAAAAACACTTCATCTTAAAATTAAATGAATGACACAGATACATTACAAGTTACAATGAAAAAAGGTTCTAAACTTTACGCAGAGCTTATGTTCAAATATTATGAAACAATCAAGAAATTTTAAAGGGAGATTATAGCTTGTAACTTGGTGTGAAACTTTCTCATCTGTCATGTTAAACTTTACAGTTGCTTGACAAAAAGTTTAACTACATGTTGCACTTTAAAAACAATGTTATATTTGAAAAAAATCTTTGTTTGAATACCAGGGTGCCTTTGATAGTCATAGTTTGTCTTGTTAAAAGCATATTTGAGGTTTTCAAACATTATTTTTACTTCGAACTTACCATCATTTAGGTTGCTGATATATTTTTTAAGAAAACCATTTATGTCAATACTTAGTAAATTATGTATACAAACTTTTTAATATAATACATATAAATTTTAGGTAATATTGTTAAAAATTCAAAACTTTGCCTGAAATTCGTTGAAACAAGTTTTGTTTATTAAATTATGGATTTATATCACATGTATAACTGAATTTAAAGAATGAATCAAAAGTTTTCACATTTTATATGAAATTTGTTTTACTGGAAATGCCTTTAAATTATGAGATTTTTTCAAATTATGTTTCAAAAAACAAATAATATTGAATAATATTTATATTACTCATTTTACCTTCACAGAAAAAAAATCAATTCCCGTAATCGTGAATTAAGTTCACGAATGTGAGATTCACGAAGGAATTTATTCATGAGTATGGTGCATTTGCACCATAAACGTGAATATATTCCTTCGTGGTTCTCATAATCGTGAACTGACTTCACGGTTTCGAGAATTTTTTTTTTCTGTGTTTTCCTAGTAGAAGATTGTCCAAAGAATCCGAAAATGCATTCCGTTTTACGATTCAAAATCATGTTCATTGAAAAAATCATGACACGTTGAGAAGATGAAAATAATGCTATTTATCAACATTTTCTTAGTTATAGTTAACTAACTTTTTAAACTTTTCAAAATTTCATGAAAAGTTCTTCATGAGGTACTTTGAGCACATCTCACCCCGGCTATATGTCTCAAATCATAAAATTCATAATGTTAACATCGCATTAACCTCTTATGCTAATTTTTTTTCGAAGATTTTTATTTTTCTAGCTTGTTTAATTGTGTTTCTAACATGATTGACACGGTAAATTTTAAAAGTGTAATTTATTATAAACCAACGCTGCCAATTGTGAAAAAAATCGTTATACCTGTATTTTTAAAAATTATATATATAGATAAATATGCAAAAATCAGATAAAACTTTCAAAAAATATATTTTCCATATGTATTCTGATTAGTTTGCAATACGTCTTGAAAGCCATCGTGATCACCGACACATGTTTGATTTTTTTTCTGAACCAAATCAAATTTTGTTTGTTTTCCAGTAAAGAGCATTTAAAAGACGTGCAGATGATAATTCAAAGCTTTTTTTATTTATAATTCGTTAATTGATCGAGAACTAATCGAAAAATTGATATGTTTACAACTAGCGCTTAGGATCTTTTTAAAACTAACTCAAGATTTTTTTAAATTTAATTCATACGACTTTTTCATAAACCACTCGTAAGCGATGTTGACAGCTCCTGTCACGGTGACAGCTGACGATTTAATGAACTAGACCCTTTAGGGTTTTCAATCGTTTCCCCTTCAATTCAGACAGGGTAGCCAGTTTGCATTTTTTGAAGCGAAAATTAAAAATATATGCGGCTAAATTGGTGATAATGATGTTAAGACAAAAATAAATCAACATCAGTTTAAATTTTGGGATACTTTGCAATCGGTCCTAACAATCATCTAAATCTCTAGCATCAATTTGCATTTTTATCGTTTAAAAAACATATTTTCATTGTTTCTGTTAATCATTTGCTTTTTAAAGCTTAGATTTCATTCAAATAATTACAGTAAAGAAATTCAATTCAAAATATTAAATTATAAAATTTCAATCCATTTCAATGAAATATCGAAAAAAAATTGATAAACAAAACTGGCAACACCTTGTTATGCATGTGTTGGTGATAGCCTTGAACCGACGGCAAAGTAGCTCCAAAAACTGATCCAACGCGGCTGATTTGAAAAAATATTTTGAAATGAGTTTTTTCGATAATAGAATAGTTATTTCAATGGTTTAGTGACGGAAAACAAGAAAGAATTAAATAAACAACAGTTACATTGCTCGGAAACCGGACGAAATTGCTTGGTGTCAGTGCAAAACAGAAAAAATCATCAAGGTGTCGCGAGCCAAATCTGATAAGCAACGAGGCCGGAATTTTTGGACCTAATCGATGTGCTAGGAAAATGAAAGGAAGTTCGAATGGCGTTGGAAAAAGTGGCTGAAAAAGTGGAAATAATCAAAAATGTTAACATTTTTGGAAGAGGTAAGATACAAAACGATCCTGCCTACACTTTCTGTTGGTTGGATTCAGTGAATTCGTACTTAAAAAGCCTGAACTACCTCGATTAATAAAAATAGGTCCAAAATAGGTACTAAGCATAAGCATAGGTGCCCACCCGCAGTTGCTACTCCGTTATTGACCAGGACCTCCAGAAGTTACATCCACGAGCCGTGGAAGATAAGTGGGTGCTATCTTTCCTCGCTTCGCAACTTCTCAAAGGCCCCTATCATGCTGATCAATACCGGCGCCGGCCACGACCAGTGGTAGGGTCACGGGGAAGTGGATGGGAATGTTAGTCCGATACTTGAGTGATAGAGACCGCCCAATCGACTGCTTCTCCGACAAAGTATCACATGAGTTTTGAGGGGTTAGTAGATGGGTATGAGGTCAGGATTCACGAGTGGCAGTGATGTGACCATGAGCATTTTGTTTATCGGTTGAAATTTTAAATCTTAGGCAGCCGGCTGCGGAAAGATAAATAATTGATTATTTAAAAAGTTTGTTTTAATCGAACGCGTGCCAACCGAGCGGTAGTGCTATGGGCTGGACTTATCAGTATATTTTTACTGTTGGTACAATTAAGATAACGCGAGCAAATGTCAAAAATAGTAGATGAGTTAATACTAAAGCTGCCAGTTGGAATAAATTATTACGATCAACGAATATAAACGAAAAGAAAATAGGACACCACGTAACCGATTGTAATGAAATTAAAACAATAACTTAAACGAACTTAACCGGTGGCGTGCCTTCCTATCAACGATGATAAAAGAAGGACTTATAAATTCAAAATATAAAAAGACTCCAAAAAATACGTTGCATAGTAACCGCGAAGTCCCGCTACTCACAATCGAATCCGAAAGATAGCTATCTAGAATTTTAAATATAGTATTAATTCGACCGCGATCCTCCAAAATTCTTCGTCGGCGTGCCTTCCGATCAACGGTGATGTAAGAAGGGCTTTATTCATTAAAATGATTTTATATCATAAGCCTTAAAACATATTCGTCGGCGTGCCTTCCGATCATCGATGATATAGAAAGGACTTAATCCAGCAATACGACTTGCTTGTCTCGAAAAAAATTCGGATCGTTTCTATCGAAAACTATGTAAAGAGGACAAAAATAAACTCATTGGCCAACGAACGCGCGAACTAAACATAAAGAAAAAAGAAGAAGAAGAAGAATATCGATCACCCCATGCACACAAACAACGACACAAAAGAGATGAAAACAACACGAATCAGAAGAAATCCAATCACCCCATGTACACAAATAGCGACACAAAAGAGATGGAAAATAACACGAAAAAACAGGACTGCGCGTCCACACAGGCACCGCACTACTCGCACTCGAACAGCGACACAAAAGAGACGAAAAATAACACGAAAAAACAGGAATGAGCGTCCACACAGACACCGCACTACTGATGCCATTATTTAATTATAATGACCAATCACCCCATGCACTCGAACAGCGACATAAAAGAGACGGAAAATAACACGAAAAAACAGGACTGAGCGTCCACACAGGCACCGCACTACTCACCTCGATTAATAAAAATAGGTCCAAAATAGGTACTAGGTCCAAAATAGGGTCGTATACCCTATATTTTTCCTTAAGTTGCGTGATCTGGTCTCGAAAAAACAAAATTTGCAAAAGCCTGAATGTACCTCATTTCGTTATAAATGCAATAATAAACGTAATACAATGTATGCCCCCTCCCCCTGATTTTGACAAAAAAATTGATAAAATTGTCATTGGCTTTCAGAAATATTGAAAAAAAATCATTTCCAAAAGTTTAAAAAAAAAACATTTAAAATTTTGGAGAAAAATCATTATACGACGGGCTGACGTGGCTGAATGGTTACGCTGATCGCTTTGTAAGCGGAAAGTTTTGAGTTCGATTCCCATCTGCTCCTATCGAGAAATTATGGAAGGAAGGAATTCTGAACACTTGAATATGAACGAAAAATTCATTAGCTTGTGGCGGGGTTCGATCCCCCGTCCTTTGGGTCAGCAGACAAAAATGCTTACCCCCAGACCATCGAGGCTTAGTTGTCTAGAAGGATTAAGAATGCTATAAGAATCCAAGAAACTTGATTGGAATCTGTGAACCTGCAATATTGAATGCAAAGTTGAATTCAAGAAAAACTTACTGGTTGCATACTCGTTAGGCGAATATTGAACTTTCAACACGACCAGAATTCACCACAAAAAAAAAGCTTGGTGAACCGAATTGGAAAGCTTTCTTCAAGATGAATCTAAGATCATACGACTATAACACTCAAACGCTCGGGTAGTCATTTGACCCCTATTTTTTTCTTAAAAATCTCATAACTTTTGATAGAATGGACCAATTTGGATGCTTTTGGTTGCAAAAGATCCAGATTTGTTTATATTTTTTACTGTCAGATGGGGAACAAATATGGTCCACTTTTACCGGAGATATTCCGGATTCCGTTGGGGTACCTTAACCCTCCTATTTGGGGTTTTGGTCAATAGAACAAAAACCATTTCACAAAACAATGCCGGAAATGATGCAAAACTTCAATCTATCATTGTAATACATCATTCTGCAAAAATAGTTGACATGGTTAAGTCCTACTGGGCATCGTCGCCGGTTCCAGTTGGGCACCAATCGACATCAGCTCACTGAACCGTTTCCGGTTGGAACCTGTTCCGGTGCCCGAAGGTCTTGACCATGTCATGAATCTATGCAGGACGATGTTTTACAATGATAGATTGATGTTTTGCATCATTTCCGGCATTGTTCTGAGAAATGGTTTTTGTTCTATTGACCAAAAACCCAAATAGGAGGGCCGAGGTACCCCAACGGAATCCGGAATATCTCCGGTAAAAGTGGACCATATTTGTCCCCCATCTGACAGTTCAGAATATAGACAAATCTGGATCTTTTGCAACCGGAAGCATCCAAATTGGTAAATTCTATCAAAAGTTATGAGATTTCTTTAAAAAAAAAATAGGGGTCAAATGACTACCCGAGCGTTTGAGTGATAAATAACATTGACAGGCCATCACTTACCACGGTGAATCCTGGCTTCACACCCATCTTACTAACCTCCTCAAATCTCTCGTGATACTTTGTCGAAGACGCAGCCGATTTAGCGGTCTTCATCACTCAAGTATCGGACTAACATTCCCATCCACTTCCCCGTGTCTTACCACTGGTCGTGGCCGGCGCTGTGATTGACTAGCATGATAGGGGCATTTGAAAGTTGCGAAGTGGTGATGATTGGTTCCTACCCTTCATCTGTGGTCCACGGAACAATCTTGAAGGTCCTGGTCAATAACAGAGTAGGAACTACGGGTAGACACCAATGCTAGGCTATGCTAATTTTGTGGGTACTTTCCCCGTGACCAAAGAAGACATTTTTTGTAATCGTTTCTTCCAAACAAATTTGACAGCTGTCCAAAGCTATCTCGCAAATAAATGTTTTGATTAATTTGGTGTCTTCAGAAAAGTTGTAAGTATTAGTAAGGACTTTGTGAAAACAGATACACAAACTATATTGCTGATCTTTTAATTAACTTTTTTGACACTGAAAAGTGAATTACTCAAAAACACTATTTTTGATTTAATTTGTTTTTGATTTAATTTATTTTTGGGTATGTTTTTGGGAACAAAAAATGCCAACTTTAAGGGTATGGCTCAGCAAGGACAAAAAGTATTTGACCGCGTTAAAGAAGAGTTTTGAAAAAATCGACACAGTGGTATAATTTTTTCATTGATTTGTTTTTTAACAAGTGTCCTGATTTTCAGTTCAAAAATCAGAAATCGCTCACTCATCACCGAACGAAACTTTGCCGACTTAACAAAATCGGTCTCTCTGGACCATTCGCTGTGCTATCCGATTGGAGTAAGCGGGAGAATAAAGAGAAGGTGTACAGTAGCGATTGGTGTGGAAGTGACAAACGGTAGGAATACATCAGAGCATTTTTTTTGGAACAATCAGGACCCTTGCTTTTTTAATGTAAATTCGAATTTACAATTAAAAAGAATTTTTCAGATTTTTTGATAAAGTGCACTTTTTCTGAGTTACAGCCGTGCTAATGTTTTTTTTTTTGTTTTTGAAGAAAAACTAACATTTTTAGCCTCTTAAATATAGTGCCCATGCAAAAACCATGATTGAAACATCTTTTTCTCTTTGTTTTATATAGAACAAATTGCAGCAATTTTTTTCACCTAAACAAATGCTTTAACTTTTTTTTATTACCTTGACAGAGCCTGAAAATTGATTTGCCAAAGGGATTTCAGGTCAGAACGCGATTAAAACAGGTACGAACTCGACTACCGTAAACATTTGTAATTATAACTCGGGACTCCAGCGACCAAATTCAACCAAACTTCAGGATAGTGCACAGAATGGTCAGGCAAACAAAACATGTTTGTTATTGTTTACATTGCGTGCTCTCGTGTTTGTTTATTCAAGGTCAAACATTAAAACGCGTTTTTCTCGGAACCTCAAAAAGCGACGTAAGACAAGTTATCACGACGGCATCGAATTAAAGTATCCATTATCTCAGCTTTAAAAGGCCCATCTTTCTCCATTCTCAATCATGGCGTAACATGCCCTTAAGTACCGGAGAAAAGCGCCGTCATTACAACTTAATCGCCACCGCTCTGTCAAGCCACGCCAAGTGACTGTCACCAACGAAAAAAAAAAGTTCGCCACGAAAAATGCTTTCACTGATTTTTTTTTTTTTTTCTGACGTTCCTTTTCTGACTGCCCCATCAAAAATCTGCTAAACCGATGCCGGGTGATAATCTCGTATCATCTCTGATTTAGGTTAGGAGGAGAAGCGTTTTTCCCGGATGGTTTGTGGAAATGTGGATCGTCTCTTCACAGTTTAATTCTGTTCATTTCTTTAAGATGTGCAATTTTCAAATAAAGTTTGCCAATCTTCACATTTATAAAAAAATATTTTCAGTGTAGGTGCTCCACGGAAACGCATCAGCGAAAGTGGACAATTTGCGAGGAAATGAGTTTTTTTTTTTGTGCGTGCAGCGCACTGAAAAAAGATCGAAATTTACGAGACCAGATTGCTATTTTGGGCTGGGCTGCGAACGGATGTCGTGGTTACTGGGTGAAATTGCCAATCGATTTATCGATTATACACGATGAAAGCAACGGGAATTGCAGGGGAGTCATCACTAAAAAAAGAACAAACTTATTTTGAAACATTTTATAAAATTGTTACACTAGGAAGAAAATAAATAATTTAAAAATAACAACATAAATATTTTCGAGGAATTCAAAATCATTACCCAGCTCTAATTTTTCAATAAAAAATATACCATAAAGTTATCGCAGTTATCGAAAACGTTATCTTTTTCGAACAACAGTATATTATAGGTTATACACACTCAACCCCCGGTGGTTGGTCACTCTTTCGTTTGACACTTTTTTAGTTTTTGGTCAAAGCCAAACTAAAAAGTGAAGAACTGTCACTTTTTACACTGCGCTCACGCACACAATAAAAAAACGTTTGGTAGTGTATGTGAACTCCGTGTAAAAGGGGTGTCAATCTAAAAAGTGACAGTTGGTGTCAAACCATCGGAGTTTGAGTGTAATAGACAGAAAATAGAATAGAATAGAAATAGAAAAAATAGTTGTTACTAGAGGTGGGCAAAACCACTCTTTTTAATGAGCCGCTCATTTTCGTTCGCTCTTTAAAAAGAGCCGCCCCTTTTGAACGGCAATTTCGCTCTTTTTCAGAATATGGATGAAAACGATATTTTGTAAGAATGATGTGTTTTTAAAGCTCTTTCATATTGGAGTTATATAACTTATTTGGAAAAAATAACAAAAAACGAGAAAATGCCCTTGAAAACCATAGATCTTAGCGAACTCTTTGTCAACATTTCTACTCGAGCCTAAACATTCAAATAATAGAATGGCATCCAAACTTAATTCTATGATTTTGGAGAATTTGCTATTAATTTTGAAATTGCGTGTATCCCTACCAAAATTGAACTAATGCTGATATTCATTCAGAGAAAATATTCTGTAAACTCTATTCTACATGCTAACTTAATAGATCAAGTCTATAAAGCTATTTAGTAGATTTTTCCTAATAACTTAACAAGGTAAGCAATTTTAAATACTCAAATTTTTACTCGAGTATTACTTTAATGAGCGATCAGTACAATGAAAAGTTTCTAGATTTTGTTAAGATAATTATTTATTGTGGATTTAGCTGGTAGCTCGTTTTTCTGGCATCTTTTCATGTTTTTTGGAAACGGTCGAAGATAGATCTAGGAGTTCCCTATTGTAGTGAAAAAGTTCAATTTATTAAAAAAGTATGGATTAAAATTTTGGTTTTTAATCACTTTTCCGACATCAGAAATAATTGTTTGAACAAATCGCAAATTTTTTATTCAGTCGGAAAAATATTATTTTTCTTGAAAAAACTTTCATTTTTAATCACATGATCACCCCTAATGGCGGCTCGATGCCGCCATCATGCGACCGCGTGCTCCGTTTGTATGTCAACAAAGCTGCTGCTGGATGGTGAGACAAAGTAAAGGGAGGTGGGGGAGGTTTTGACATTTTATGCTCGCATCTGACCCACCGCCTATTTCGTCGGTCGTTTCCAACGTCCGAGTCCAGCTAGGTACACCCAAAATTCAGAGTCGAGATAATCGTTCTCTCAAAATTTATTGAGGGCTCAGTGTCAAAATCGATAGAATAATGGTACCAACTCACACCATCATAACAAATGAGTTCATTCGTTAGTTGAATCAATAAATCTCCAACAAGTGTCATACATCGACTTTTGACTTCTCCTTGGTCACCAAGCTGTGGTGGCCGAGGCAGCTTAGTCATTGGATTGGTTTGTCAAAGGTCTCTGGTTCGATTCGACACTTTTGGTTTTTTGTTTGACGGATGAACTTTTTTTGCAAATGAACCTCGAGAGAATAGTTCTATCGCCCATCTCGAGCTGTGTTCTCTGCGTCCGTGAATGGTACCACTATTCTCTCGACTCGAGACCATCATTCTCTCAGACAAGCGCTGCCAGTTTTGGGAGTACTGATCGTACAATACTTTTGGAATTAAAAAAAAAATAGGAAACTGAAAGCTTGAACTGATGAGCTTGAAAACTATTGAATTGTTTTAAAATATTGTCTTCAATGCTTTTGAGAGTCTTTCAATATATATTGATGAGAAAGTTGCTATAGACACCCCAATAAAATATGACAATTCATTTCACGAAAACTGAAAGACTTGAAAACATGAAAAAAAACTCACAATGAACAAGATATTAACTCGCTCTGCAGATAAAATAACAACTTAATTGCATAATCCACCACTTATGAACTCAATCCAAACTCAACTTCTTTCATTCCGTGCGCCAACCTTCTGACTTGAAACTTGTTCCGTTTATCTTACTGTAATGGCTCTTCCACCGATCTATATAAACTCCCTGTCCCAATCCAAGCTTTCCCCAACCCAGTTATCGAGCATCATTCCGCCGCTGAGACAAATTCCTGTTCTAGCTGGCAAGCCCTGCCACCCCAGCTCTACTTGTACGCTCCAGGGCACCCTGGGGCCAGATTGCCTTTAATCGTGCTTTTATTATAGTTCCTGTCGCTCTTATCGAGATGAAACGCAATTTACAAATCTGGGCAGTGCGTTTACCAAGCTTCTATCCTCCTGCAAAGAGTAGGTATCTCTTCCATCCACGGGCTGATTGCTGTGGACTGGGTGGTTTGGCTTACTTAAGCAGCTTTTCCGGAAGGAGGGAGGAGGGGTGGGGGGGGGGGGTTGTTTACCTAGGCAAATTGATAACGAGAAAAAGTTCTTACGGAGTTGAGCTGGATGAAAAAAGTAAGGTTGATTGCAAGACGACGATAGATTCAGAATGCACTTCCAGAAACAACATTAATTTAAACTAAATCAACTAAAAGTTCGAGTTCAATTGAGTGATTAAATTGCGTAGAAAATCGCTTGTCAGCATTACAAAAGGAGCGTAAAGTGCGCAAATTGCAGTGGGAAATAGACAGCAAATTTTCGTAGCTTCTGTGTCTTTCTGATGGGGAAAACCCTGGCTTAGATTTCCTAAGAATTATTATAACATTTATTTGGAAAGGAAAATTGATTCAGTTGGCCTACAAAACAAGCTTGTTTTCCTTTCCCCGAACAAACTTCTGCTGAATTGAAACTTTGTAGTAGCCTGTCCGAAGATCGATTTTCGAAAGGTTACACCACAGGATTGAAAAATTAAAAATTAAGCCCCTTTCGGCATCGGGGGATCTCCCCCCCCATCGAAGTCGGAATTGCCTTTTTGGGGTAACGAGTTTGCTTGTGGTATTCACCGGTAACAACCCCCCAGCCCATATGTAAACCTTTTCCAACCACCGAATCCGAACGGACTAAAAATAACATCCTGCTGCTGGCAGCAGGGTGTATCTCTTCTGATGCAGCATCGATTGCCCCTTTTGTGGGTCGTTATCGGAGCCACAAGGCCAGACATGGGCAGTTCCAGTTGTTTTTCTTTTTTCGAGGCCAATAAAACTTTCCATCCTGTTCTCGCCAAGAAACCGCACAGTTGCCATTTGAGCCGAGAGAGAGCGAGAGAGAGAGTTACATAAACTTTTAATCGATCTACGCCACATTTCCCATCGTTCAGCTCGGTGAACATTTGAGGAGGGTTGATAGCTATGATTGCTGCTGGGATGTGCTTAAACGTGTTTGATTTGGTGTGTCTGTGTTCACATTTCAGCAGAGCACACACCACAATTTGATGTGTTTGAGTTATTTGAAAAGTTTTTTTCCTTTTCCGAGAGTTACGACCTCCGGAGAGGAAGCGGTAGATATCTACGACTGATGATCCTAAATGAAATTGAAGGAAAAAATACAAACATTCATCGTTAAACACGTGTTGACATTTATGATAACGCGATTTTGTGTGAAATTATGAAAAAGTATAATTTGTATTAAACTTGGAATATGCTAAAGAAAAGGCATTTTAAAAAGCTTTGTAAAGCCAAAGAACGAGGGGATAGTCCTCACGAAAAGAAACGCGAGGAAAGTGCTATTTTACAGGAGTATAGTCCTCTCGCATGTTCATTCGTTCATTGGAACAGTTCATCCTTTTGAGTGGATTATATGGACAAATAACCGCCATTTAGTCACCGAACCATGGTGGCCCACACGGCAAAGGCACGGTTCAATATGTCGAAGGTCTTGGGCTTGAGTCTCGGTACTGTTTTTTTTTTTTTGATAGATGAACTTTTTTTGAAGATAAACCCATGAGTAAAGTACTCACGGTAATTGTGGTTTGGTTGAGCGTTTTAGCAGAATGCATTACTGTGAATACAAAGAGACGAGTTGTTCCTTTTAATTCCGCTATATATATAGCGGAATTAAAAGGAACAACTCGTCTCTTTGTATTCACAGTACTCACGGTAATTTCGGGATTCATCCTCTCAGTCCGTACACAGTACCATTTTACTACCGAATCGTGCTCTTTATCCTCTCGTATGCCGATGTCCAGTTCTGGGTGTAAAGCCAATGAGCAATTCTCTGAGATTTCGGTCAGTCGATTTATTTTTTATTTGGGCATACTAAAGGCACCAAAAAAGTTTCAGCCAGAACTTTTTTGGTGCCTTTAGTATGCCCAAAGAAGCCATTTTGCATCATTAGTTTGTCAATATAATTTTCCATACAAATTTGGCGGCTGAGCAATTCTCTCAGATTTCGGTCATTCGATTTTTTTTTGTATTTTTTAATCCGACTAAAACTTCGGCAAAGTTGTAGGTATGGATATGGACTACACTGAAAAAAAATTATACACGTTAAAAAAATAAGGTTATTTTTTATTTAACTTTTTGTTACTAAAACTTGATTTGCAAAAAAAAACACTATTTTTATTATTTTTTTTTTTTTTGATATGTTTTAGAGGACATAAAATTCCAACTTTTCAGAAATTTCCAGGATGTGCAAAAAATCTTTGAGTGAGTTATGAATTTTTGAATCAATACTGATTTTTTCAAAAAATCGAAAAATTGGTCGCAAAAATTTTTCAACTTCATTTTTCGATGTAAAATCAAATTTGCAATCAAAAAGTACTCCAGCGAAATTTTAATAAAGTGCACCGTTTTCAAGTTAAATCCATTTTGAGGTGACTTTTTTGAAAATAGTCGCAGTTTTCATTTTTTTAAATTAGTGCACATGTTTGCCCACTTTTGGAAAAAATATTTTTGAAAAGGTGAGAAAATTCTCTATATTTTGCATTTTTGAACTTTGTTGATACGACCCTTAGTTGCTGAGATATTGCCATGCAAAGGTTTAAAAACAGGAAAATTGATATTTTCTAAGTCCCACCCAAACAACACATCATTTTCTAATGTCGATATCTCAGCAACTAATGGTCCGATTTTCAATATTAAATTATGAAACATTCGTGATATTTTCCGACGTTTTCGAAAAAAATATTTTCAAAATTTTCAAATCAAGACTAACATTTCAAAAGGGCCAAACATTCAATATTACGCCCTTTTAAAATGTTGGTCTTGATTTTAAATATTGTTTTCGAAAAGATCGGAAAATGTTTCATATTTTAACATTGAAAATCGGACCATTAGTTGCTGAGATATCGACATTGAAAAATTGCGGGCTATTTGGGTGAGACTTAGAAAACATCAATTTTCCTGTTTTTAAACCTTTGCATTGCAATATCTCAGCAACTAAAGGTCGTATCAACAAAGTCAAAAGAAGCAAAATATAGAAAATTTTCTCAGCTTTTCAAAAATATTTTTTTCAAAAGTGTGCAAACATGTGCACTAATTTTTAAAAATGAAAAACTGCGACTATTTTCAAAAAAGTCACCTAAAAATGGCTATAACTTGAAAACGGTGCACTTTATCAAAATTTCACCAGAGTACTTTTTGATTGCAAATTTGATTTTACATCGAAAAATGAAGTTGAAAAATTTTTGCGACCAATTTTTCGATTTTTTGAAAAAATCAGTATTGATTCAAAAACTAATTTAATCCACCTATGTGGTTGATGCCTTCCTCACTTTTCACCAACAATGGGTAATATGAGTGGTTTGGACACATATTTCAGCCATTTTTTTAAAGTCCAGAAAAATAAGTACACAGATATAACTTAAGTTGTCATAACTCGAGACAGGGTTGCCAGATCTTCAATGTTGTGGACTCGTTGGAAAGGTCTCTCGATCATCTAACCAACGATGGGTCGGATGATGGTTCCGGACATCGTTTACATGCATTTAAGTGAGATCCGGCTTCAAAAAAGTACATAAATACCACTTAAGTGGTCATAACTCGAGACAGGATTGCCAGATCTTTGATGTTGTGGACTCATTGGAAAGGTCTCTTGATTACCTAACCAACGATGGGCCGGATGATGGATCCGGACATCGTTTACATACATTTAAGAGAGATCCGGCTTCAAAAAAGTACATAAATATCACTTAAGTGGTCATAGCTCGAGGCAGGGTTGCCAGATCTTCAATTTTGTGGACTCGTTGGAAAGGTCTCTCGATAACCTAACCAATGATGGGTCAGATGATGGATCCGGATATCGTTTACATGCATTTAAGTGAGATCCGGCTTAAAAAAAGTACATAAATATCACTTAAGTGGTCATAGATCGAGGCAGGGTTGCCAGATCTTCGATGTTGTGGACTCGTTGAAAAGGTCTCTTGATTACCTAACCAACGATGGGTCGTATGATGGATCCGGACATCGTTTACATACATTTAAGAGAGATCCGGCTTCAAAAAAGTACATAAATATCACTTAAGTGGTCATAGCTCGAGGCAGGGTTGCCAGATCTTCAATTATGTGGACTCGTTGGAAAGGTCTCTCGATTACCTAACCAATGATGGGTTGGATTATGGATCCGGAAATTGTTTACATACATTTAAGTGAGATCCGGCTTCAAAAAAGTACATAAATACCACTTAAGTGGTCATAACTCGAGACAGGATTGCCAGATCTTTGATGTTGTGGACTCATTGGAAAGGTCTCTTGATTACCTAACCAACGATGGGCCGGATGATGGATCCGGACATCGTTTACATACATTTAAGAGAGATCCGGCTTCAAAAAAGTACATAAATATCACTTAAGTGGTCATAGCTCGAGGCAGGGTTGCCAGATCTTCAATTATGTGGACTCGTTGGAAAGATCTCTCGATTACCTAACCAATGATGGGTCGGATGATGGATCCGAACATCGTTTTCATGCATTTAAATGAGATCCGGCTTCAAAAAAGTACATAAATATCACTTAAGTGGTCATAACTCGAGACAGGGTTGCCAGATCTTCAATGTTGTGGACTTGTTGGAAAGGTCTTTTGATTACCTAACCAACGATGGGTTGGATGATGGATCCGGACATCGTTGACATGCATATAATTGAGATCCGGATATATGTGAAAACACATTTGTATACATAACTTTTGAACTACTTATCGAAACTTCAAACGATTCAATAGCGATGTATGGGACCCTAAACCAAGTCGAATGCAACTGGTTTGATCAAAATCGGTTCAGCCAGTGCTGAGAAAACTTGGCAAGATTTTTGAACACATACATACATACACACACACACACACACACACACACACACACACACACAGACATTTGTTCAGTTTTCGATTCTGAGTCGATATGTATATATGAAGGTGGGTCTTCGAGCTTTTGATAAAAAGTTCATTTTTAGAGCAGGATTATAGCCTTACCTCAGTGAGGAAGGCAAAATGTATAACTCGCTCAAAGATTTTTTGCACAACCTGGAAATTTCTGAAAAGTTGGCATTTGATGTCCTTTAAAACATATCAAAAAATAAAAAAAAAATAAAAATAGTGTTTTTTTTGCAAATCAAGTTTTAGTGACAAAAAGTTAAATTAAAAATCACCAAAATTTGTTTTACCGTGTATCATTTTTTTTCAGTGTAGTCCTTATCCATACCTACAACTTTGCCGAAGACACCAAATCGATCAAAAATTTCTTTCAAAAGATACAGATTTTCAAATTTTCATAAATCATTTTTGTATGGACAGCTGTCAAATTTGTATGAAAAATTATATGGACAAACTAATTATGCACAATAGTTTCTTTGGGCATACCGAAGGCACCAAAAAGTTTCAGCCGAATTAAAAAATACAAAAAAGAAACCGAATGACCGAAAGCTGAGAGAATTGCTCAGAGGCAGACGTCCATCCGCTCTGACTCCTCTTTTGGAAGAACTTGTTTGCCATCTAGAACAAGCTGAGTGCTGTTAAGAATAGCTCTTTGTGCCGATGCATGTCTGAGTAGGGGGTATTTAAGGCTCGAAAAGTTGCAAAGTTATGATAAAAAAAAGTTTTTCAGAAAATCGACAAAAAGAGGTCAGTGCCAAAAATTAAGGAATGGTCCGATCCGCACCAAACTTAGGATTTCTGTTAACTATCGATAGATGAACGTTCGCTCCAAGTTTGATACAAATCGATGAAGGTCGAGCCCAAAAGTATACCCAGTTGACCTGGAATGACCCAAATTTGTTTTCGGAAAGGTCGGAAAATTTTATGAATATTTCAAATTTTAACATTGTAAAGCCATTATTTGCTGAAATATCGACATAAGAAAATGGTGGATTGTTTGGGTAAGACTTGGAAAACATCAATTTTCCTGTTTTTAAACACTTGCATGGCAATATCTCAGCAACTAAGTGTCGTATCAACAAAATATCGAGAATTATCTCAGCTTTTTAAAAGAAAATGCAGTTGAAAAATTTTGGCGACCAATATATCGTTTTTTTTAATCGGTATTGATTCAAGAATTTCTAACTCGGTCAAAGATTTTTTGCATATTCTGGAAATTTCAGAAAAGTCCCCAAAAACACTTGAAAAAAAATACATTGTTTTTTTTTGCAAATCAAGTTTTAATGAGAAAATGTAAAATGAAAAATCACCAATTTTTTTATCGTGCATTACAATTTCAGTGTAGTCCTTTTCCATACCTACAACTTTGCCGAAGACACCAACTCGATTAAAAAATCCTTCAAAAGATTTGAATTTTCATATATTATTTTTGTATGGGCAGCTGCCAACTTTGTATGGCAAATTATATGGACAACCTAAAGATGCAGAGTAGCTTCTTTGGACATACCGAAGGGACAAAAAAAAATTTCAGCCGGAATAAGAAATAATGCAAAATCCTAAAGAACGTTTTACCAAAAAAAAAATTTCAGAATTTTGCTGCGAAAAATTGGCACATTCCCCCTCGGTTTACTCGATTGCACTCAATAGTGTCCTGTCCGTCCATAACACACACACACACACAAATACTTGTGATGCTCCGCGCTCGGTTGGTAGTTGTGGCCGGCAGACACTACAGCAGCCAGACATGGACACACATGGCATCGCGTGGCGCAAAAAATATGGCCCATTAACAGCGACACGATGGCTATGACGTCCACGGCCGGCATATGGCAAAAGTTCTGAATTGGCACCGTGTCGCACGTGGGCCATTTGCCGGAATAGCCACACGGAACGGAATTGTTCCATTTGGAGAGAGCTTCAGAGCGGGAGGATTGTCACTCTGGGCTGGCAGAAAAGCTGCCAGCTTTTGGACCAATCATTCCGAAGAGTTTTGTTTGGTGGATGATACTCGGGACTAGGGTGGTTGTGAACGGTGAGTTATCAGGGGGAAAAAGTAGAATAAAATATTTGTAGTTTATGAAGGATCAACAGTTTTGGCTTATCAAATTCCAAAATTAACTTTAAAATTTGACGTAGAAAATTTCGGTTTCAAACCAACCGTGCAGAATTGCATTTCGCTTGTCAACCGAACTTGTTCAAATAGTGCAGTAACGCATCGCGTACTCCCATCGGTCCACAATGCAATGTATATTGGTGCAAGCGTTGTTCAGAGGTGTATTTTTTTCTTCTTCCGCCGATAGATGTCGCGCCCATCGCGCGTGGAGTTTGTGCGCCTGCAGTTAGGCAGCTGGGCGCGAACGAACGGTGCGCCTCCAACTGCATGTAAAGTGCGTGTTAGCGTGACAAATGAATAAAATATGTTTGCCCAAGTGATTAGAGTGAGTGTTTTATTTGCTTGTCGCGAGATCAGTTGCGTTGCGCTTCACCGGCAAAAGTTTACTGTGCTTTTGGTAACGATACATGATCGTGTCACAAACGGGTGTTGGATAACCGTGTCGCTGATAGATGACTTCGCGAACGAGAGGTGTTTAGATACGGTGAGAATAATTCGTTGAAAGTCACCAGATCGTTTTAAAATAGATAACAACCTGTAAGCTTTGCTACAAATTGTTTGGAAACTCATTTTTCAGAAATGAAATTGTCATTTTCTGATATTTGCCAATATTTCTCTCATCATGTGATTTTTTGTCAATCCAGAAGCTGCACTTATTTAAAAACAGCAACTTAATTTTGCAGAACCAGCAGATTCTCTAGCAAAACAACAAAAAAAATCATCTAGTTAATATTTAAAGCATGCAGATTATCCCCCAGACAACGCCAATTTTTACTAAACCAGTAGTTTTTTTACATGTTCTATTAAATTTGACCAGCAACAAAAATGAGCGATTCCAGATAATATTTCTGCCGGTTCAAACAATTTTCACGTGCACGCAAGTGCATTTTGGGTCAAATTGAGTTAAGAAAGCGATTTTTGCAGCTCAAGATGCCTCACTTTTTGACCATCACATATCCCCAGATTTCAATTTAAGTTCTGATATATTCAATAAAACCCCCAGAAACTCCGTCCATTGTTGTCACTCTTCATATGAGAGAAGTCTCAATCTTGTCGTGCTATCTTGATGCACGCTGAATGTTGCTTTAAATGCGACAACTGGCCAAAGGAAATTCAGGTCAAAACGCGTTTGACACACGTACATGCCCGACTACCGTACAAATTCGTAATTATAACGCCGGACTTCGGCAACCAAATTCATCCAAGCTTCGAGACAGAGAGCACCCAAACCTCTTTTTACTCCAAGGAACCTTCCACCCCAGTGTTTGAACTGACGACCTTTGGATTGCGAGTCCAACCGCCGCCAGCGATTCCACCGGAGTAGGCTTGGTTTGGTGTGTTGTTTGTACTTATGGCATGGAGACGACTCCTACACCTGGAATGACTTAACGGCCTAACAACCAAGGCCGGGACCGGTGTTTTACTTCCTCATCCGATGGAAGGTTGCAGCAGATGGGAATCGAACCCAGAATCATCCGCTTACAAAGCGGACAGCGTAACCATTCGGCCACGCACTGCCAACTCCTCAATAAAGGCTCATAACATTTTGCTGTCTTCGGCTAAGATGCGTAATTTTATGTCATACACAACTGTTCAGAACAAAGTAGGCCGCTAAAAAAAAAAAAACTAACATTTTGAATTCTTAAAATACAGTTCATAGTTTATTCGTTCTAATGATTTTGAATATTTCAATGAATTTACTTTTTTTTAGTTTTAAGTTAGGATTAGTTGTTTTAGTGTTTTTTTTTCTTTTTTTCCCAAATGTATTCGATTCAATGCAAAAATGTAAAACAATTTGAAGTAAATAAATGAATGTGAACAGCTAATAAGAAAACGAAAAATATAACAAAGATGAAGAGCATGTAGCCATACCACTTAGAATGTAAATGAAATGTAATTATTATAAGAAAGTTCAATAAAGACATATTTAATTTAAAAAGAAAAGCATTTTGAATTATCATTAAAAAAGGTTTTTTTGGGCCATTTTTGCAAGAAATGCGTATATCTGAAGAAGAATAACAGCTACAAATTTGCACATTCAACTAACTTTCAAGAAAATTTTTCCTCTGCAACTTTGCCAAAGACACCAAAGCCCTACAACGTCATCCAACAAAGTTAGTTTTTGGTTGACACACTGGAAGGTCGTCACCCTGTATGTCAATAACTTTAAAAGATAGCCCTTATCAAGTCCAACAACTCTTCCGAAGACAACATTTCGCTAAGATATCAAATAAAAGAGTTAATTTTGCCATTCCGAACACTGTGCAGTGGTTCTAAAGGCTTTTTTTTGACAAACTTTATTGATTAGAGCTAAAAATAAACATTTTCGTGATATGCAATTTTCTACAACTTTGTTTATCATTGTCATGACTTACTTTTGGTGATTTGTTTTTAACTCATCTCAGCAGACTATGAAATTTCAAACTTTTGACAGTTAAGAGATAGAGACACAGTCCAGACTCGATTATCCAAAGGCCTCGGAACCACATCTAATAAGGGTAATTCTCCGCCAATTCACACAGCAGTTACCCCGACCCCTCTTCGATTTGCGTGAAACTTAGTCCTAAGGGGTAACTTTTGTCCCTGATCATGAATCCGAGGTCTGTTTGTTGATATCTCGTGACGGAGGGGCGGTACGAACTCCTTCATTTTTGAACATGTGAAAAAAGAGGTGTTTTTTCAATAATTTGCAGCCTAAAACGGTGATGAGATAGAAAAAATATAAAACAAATAAAATTATTTAGAATTTTTAAATCAAAGATGGCGGCCAAAATGGCAGTGATGCAATATTGATAAAATGCATTTTATTTTTTAATATAGGCAATCAACAACTCAAATTTTATGTAATAAACAAAAAAAATAAAAAAAATACGTGATTCGATTATCCGAAGTCCCATAGAAACCTTTGGATAATCGAAATTCGGATAATTGAAACTTCGAATAATCGAGGCTTTGGATAATCGAGTCTGGACTGTAGTGCGCAAAATTGTAGGGCAGAAATATTCCACATACTTTGTCCAAGACGCCGGAGCTTTATCTTTACGTTGAGTGCACCCAAAGTTAAAGAACGAGGGGATAGTCCTCACGAAAAGAAACGTGAGGAAAGTGCTATTATGCGAGAGTAAAGTCCTCTCGCGTGTTCATTCGTTCATTGGAACAGTTCATCCTATTGAGTGCCTTATATGGACAAATGACCGCCACTTAGTCACCGAACCATTGTGGCCCATACGGCATAGGCACGGTTCAATATGCCGAAGGTCTTGGGTTCGAGTTTCGGTACCGGTGCTTTTTTTATAGATGAACTTTTTTTGAAGATGAACCCATGAGTAAAGTACTCTCGCTAGTTTCGTGATTTATCCTCTCAGTCCGCACACAGTACCATTTTACTACCGAATCGTGCTCTTTATCCTCTCGTAAGCCGATGTCCAGTTTTGGGTGTAGGCTTCAAGTATGATCATTCAACTACAAAATGTCGGGAGAATCATTCGTCCGAAGGTTTAAGGTCATATTTCTTGAAGCATTTTAATTTATTTATTTTTTAATCATTTTTTATTCGCGTTTAGGGTACTTTAAAGGCACTTTGCATTTTGAGCGATTTAGTCAGATATTCGAGGAGTGTAGACCTTAAAAAATTTCATATGGGTCTAGCCTACAAGCCTCCACATATCTGACTAAATCGCAAAAATGGCCAGTCTCAAGTTACAGAATCTAGTCAAATTTTTACGACAACTTATGATCGAACAATAACGCAAAATTATTTCTTCGATCATGGGTAAGGCCCCTACAAAGTTACTAAGGCAAATAACAGATATTATTTAGGTTTTTTGAAATACCAACTTTGGATTTGTTGAAAAAGGTATTAGGATGGCTCGATTTTTTAGAATATGTTTTTTCGGTTGCCTTTAGGCCCCTAAACAACTTACCAAAATTTGGGAGCGTTTGGTTGCATTCACACTTTGCGCATTGCATTTCAATTTTGTATGAAAAAACCTTCTTTTTGACATTTTGATTTTTATTATTTTTATTTTGCACTAAATTTTCAAGCCAACACAATCGCGTTAAAATTGTGGAAATATACAGCGTCCTCAAAACTGGTCTTAAACGTTTTTTCCGAGCAAAAAACACGTTTTAGACCAGTTTTGACATTTTGACAGAAGCAAGATTACTTTCTTCGGGAAAGTTTTAAAGAATTTTCTCAATTTTAACGCTATTGTGTTGTTTTGAAAAAAAGGTGGAAAATAAAAATTATAAAAGCTAAAACTTAAAAAAGAGGGGTTTTCCATACTAATTCTGATACAAAATTGAAATTCAATGCGCAAATTTTGAGGAGTTGTTTAGGGGCCTAAGAAGCATAAAAAAAACATTGTTCTGGTTTGATTTGATCATTTTAAAATCATTCATACAACGAGTCCAATTGGTATGCTGGCAAAACAAAAATTGCAAGTGAATGTTTCATGACAGTAATGGTTACCTTTTCAAACATTAATTTACATTTCAGTGGCGTTTTTACCACAGATCGTTAAATAATGATAAGTCCATTTTTCACCAGAACCACCCACTAAACGTTTCCATCCCCTACCCAGCCAGCGCGTTGTGGTGGTGGACCATCCTCCCAACTTCCATTCAGCGTGGTGGCCTGCACACAGTGTGTAATATTTGTTCAAACACGTGTCACATTTATCTTGCTGTCACGAACGGACCCAGCAAAACCACCCAACCAAACCAAACTGGCAGGATGCTGCTGCTGCGATGGGTTTTGAACTTTTAGAACCCCGTTTTAATGTTCCCGCGGACCATCCTTCGCGACCGATGTATCGGATGTTTACCGCTCTTTTGTTTGTGTGCACTTGACATTTGAAATTTATATGTGTATGTGTCTCTATGGGCAGCGGTAGGGCCCACGTGGCCCTCGAAGGTCCACATGGGACGGCGCGCAGTTAAAACTGATGACGCCACTGATGGATGGTCGGAACGGTTGCAATTTTGTCATTTTTAACGGCAGGCCATCAATTATTCCAACTTTTGGAAAAAAAACTGGTGGGCTTCCGCCCGGGATACCAAACACATGGCCCAGGATCGGATTCTCTGGGGAATTATTCGGGGCCAATTTGTAAAAAAAACGCAACTCAAATTCGGAGGCAGAACTATTTCAGAGTCAGAGCCAGAGTCAGAATCAGAGCCAGAGTCAGAATCAGAGTCAGAGTCAGAGTCAGAGTCAGAGTCAGAGTCAGAGTCAGAGTCAGAGTCAAAGTCAGAGTCAGAGTCAGAGTCAGATTCAGAGTCAGAGTCAGAGTAAGAGTCAGAGTCAGAGTCAGAGTCAGAGTCAGAGTCAGAGTCAGAGTCAGAGTCAGAGTCAGAGTCAGAGTCAGAGTCAGAGTCAGAGTCAGAGTCAGAGTCAGAGTCAGAGTCAGAGTCAGAGTCAGAGTCAGAGTCAGAGTCAGAGTCAGAGTCAGAGTCAGAGTCAGAGTCAGAGTCAGAGTCAGAGTCAGAGTCAGAGTCAGAGTCAGAGTCAGTCAGAGTCAGAGTCAGAGTCAGAGTCAGTCAGAGTCAGAGAGAGTGAGTCAGAGTCAGAGTCAGAGAGTCAGAGTCAGAGTCAGAGTCAGAGTCAGAGTCAGAGTCAGAGTCAGAGTCAGAGTCAGAGTCAGAGTCAGAGTCAGAGTCAGAGTCAGAGTCAGAGTCAGAGTCAGAGTCAGAGTCAGAGTCAGAGTCAGAGTCAGAGTCAGAGTCAGAGTCAGAGTCAGAGTCAGAGTCAGAGTCAGAGTCAGAGTCAGAGTCAGAGTCAGAGTCAGAGTCAGAGTCAGAGTCAGAGTCAGAGTCAGAGTCAGAGTCAGAGTCAGAGTCAGAGTCAGAGAGTCAGAGTCAGAGTCAGAGTCAGAGTCAGATTCAGAGTCAGAGTCAGAGTCAGAGTCAGAGTCAGAGTCAGAGTCAGAGTCAGAGTCAGAGTCAGAGTCAGAGTCAGAGTCAGATTCAGAGTTAGAGAAAGTCTTCTTATGATACAAATCTGAACCGAAATTCTAACAGAATAACCACCCCCTGTCCAAAATGTCCGACTTCCCACAGAACCTCACTCCGGCGGCGCGGGCGAGCACTAACGATGATGTTATTGGGGATGCTTTACTGGCCTCGTGGCAGCTCCCGGTCACGTCGTTTAACGCAAACTGTTGCTGCTCGGTTCGTGATCAATTATTCAGATTAAAATGGTGGTGGCTTGCAGGGCCAGCGTTCCTTAATTATTCAATTACTCTAATTCTAGGTTATGCTCTTGACTTTCTGTCTTTTCCGAACGAGTCACAAAACTTTGCGACAGAGCAGTCCGTACTAAGAAGTGCGCCTTTTGTTGTGGCTCTCGAAATGAAGAAACTCACGAAACTAGCTTTAAACTAAATTGACTTTAATTGAGTTGAAACGAAGTCCAGGATCAGGGAGCGGGGGGGCTTCATGTATTACCGGCTGGTTTTGCTGGTTGGCATTTGACTGCGCAAAAAACGGCACGACTCGTCAATTAACGTCAAAACTAATAATTGTTAATTTCGTTAGCAGCAGCCAGCCAGTGGAGAGTGGTTATTAAATAATTCAACGTTTTGACGTGGTTTTAAGATTACTGCCAGTGCCGGAATGGGCTGGACGAGGATACAAAAAATAATGTGGGAAATATCAAATTACAGTTCGTGAGTTAGCAGTTTCAGTTAATTTGCATAATAATGGTGTTTGCTGTTGATCGAGTCTGCAAGTATACATTTGTTATTGTGGACAAAACGAATTATATTCAATTGAAAAATTTAACCCAATTATTCAATCAATTGTTAATTTTAATTTATTGCTTTCTACATAAATTTCCATTTTTGATTTGAACTTTTTTAAACGAATTTCGAAAATAGGTTCACGGTTATCATTACAAGTTAAATTCCCAAAAAAAAAATTTTTTTTTTACATGTTGTAGGATCATAAAAAATACATCTTCTGAGCCATAGTGCGTAATGCTGCAAAATCTGGTTTAGGAGACATGTTTTTTAAAGTTTCGAAAACCTGAACAAAACAATTATTATAAATCATGTTTAAACACAAAAAAAAAATTGTACCGTTTTCATGTTTTGCTACCTTTTGGTATACATCTATCTATCTATACAGCAATTCCCCACGAAAACAGCATGATTCGAAAAAAAAGTTCTCCGATCGGGCTCAAAATGTTTCTGGGGGTTCCTTGGCCGAAAAATTTAGACTCGTATTTTTTGTTTGGCCATTAGGGTGACCTACGCCGTGTTAGGATGGTCTGAAAAATGGCAATTTTCGTCGATTTTCGCAAAAACCACTTTTTTCCATAAATCATATCTCCGCGCCATTTCATCCGATTTAGATAAATTAGAATGGTGATTAGTTTGATTATTGAGGAAAATAGTGTTTATCCTCGAGGCTCTCACATTACATAATGTAAAAATGGTAAAGTTATACTTGATATTTCGAGATACGATTTTTTGAAGATAAAAACTGGGTTTTTCGACGCGCCATGCGCAAAAATGAGAAAATAGCGAAATCGGGAAAAACCGACTTTTTTCACTAAAACGGTGATAACTTAAAAACTTAAGCGAAGACCTATACATGTTAGGGTACCAAAATTTTCATAATTGAAATACGCAACTTTTGGTACCCTGACATGTATAGGTAATATCTGAAATTTTCAAGTTATCGCAGTTTTAGTGAAAAAAATCGATTTTTTTCCCGTTTTCGTAATTTTCCCATTTTTGCGCATGGCGCGTCGAAAAACTCAGTTTTTATTTTCAAAAATTCGTATCTCAGAGTATCGAGAACATAATTCTACCACTTTTTGATATGTTATGTGAAATTTTCCGAGGAATCCGATAAAAATATTTTCAGACATAGGCTCTTTGGTCCCGAGACCTTCAAAACAGCATTTAAAGTTTTCATACGACCTTTTCAAATGTTAAGCAAGATTTTTGAAACATCTTACTATTTTTCCTAAATATTCAAACTAATCACCATTCTTTTTCATCTAAGACAGCTAAAATCTGATGAAATGGCGCGGAGATATGATTTTTGGAAAAAAAGTGGTTTTTGCGAAAATCGACGAAAATTGCCATTTTTCAGACCACCCTAACACGGCGTAGGTCACCCTAATGGCCAAACAAAAAAAATTTGAGCCCGATCGGAGAAATTTTTTTTCGAATCATGCTGTTTTCGTGGGAAATTGCTGTATATAAAAAAAATCGACGGTTTTGTTCGAACGCGAATCAGTTCAGTACGGAGCGTCGGATCGAGGTGATTTTTGTTGCGTTGAGTTCGTATAAGTCCAAGGGAGGTTCTTACGCCAAAAAGTGACAACTTTGGCCACTCTTGAACCGATTCCGAAAAATCTGCAGATTGTATGGGAAAAGTTGCGTAAAATCAAATTTTGATCACAGGAGGCTGAATAAGCAAACAAGCTAAAAACGTCAAGAAAGCAAAAAAGGCAGGACGAAGTTTGCCGGGAAAAGCTTGTTTTTGATATTTTTTCTGCATTTTAAAAATAATTCTTGAGAAAAAAGTACCCCAAACAATATATTTGAAAAGTGGAGAAAATTTCTTCACAAAGAACTCGAATCGATGAAAATAATTTTTATTAGTGTCACCTAATTTGGTTGTAATTTTCAATTTAAAATTTCGATCCGATTTTCAATGTTAAAAAATCAAATTTTTTTGAATATTTTTGATCTTTTCGATAAAATAAATTTTTAAATTTTAAAATCAAGCTTTTACTCTCGAAAAGTTTACAAATAAGTAATTTTCCAAAAAAAGTTCAATAATTTTCGATTGCATTTTTATATTTATTTTTTTTTCATTTAACTTTTCGAATGCATGGATAAAGTTTCATCCAAATCAAAAAAAAAAGATAAATTAAAAATCGTGAAAATATTTGCAAAATAGTTTTTTGTAAGATTTGTATATTTTGAATTTCAAAATAAGTATTTGGAAATGCAACAAAATGTTTGTCGCTTAAAATTAAAATATAATGTCAAATGATTTTTTTTAAGTATTTCATAACAAATAATGTTATTTATCTTGAAAGTTCCGTAAGTTCCGTCAGCAAAATCGACATTTTATTCTATAGATTCTGAAAAACAAGTTTTCAGCAATCCAGAACTCATGGAGAAAATTGAAAAAGAAATAAAAAAAGATCGAATCGATCAAAAAGCTATATTGGCAAAAAACTGTATTACAGCCATCACACATATTCTGAACAGTTTAGAGAATGGAAAAACAGCAAGCTGAGAAAACGCAAGGCAATTTTCCACACATAAGGCTACGTCCGTCCTGGTTTTCCTCCAGATTACTAGTGATGTGTGATGAAAATTGATGTGGGACATTTATGCAAAAAAGGAGGTCTTCATTTTAAGTAAAATAGCTTTATTAGCATAACGATAATTCCACGCTGCTGGGCAGACATTTGAACAGTCTTAAGAAAATGCAAATAAAAAGGATAAAACCAATTTCGGAAGTTTTTATGGATAATTCTTCGCCAACTCAAGCAAGTTTCCCGAACTTAAAAAACTTAACTAACTTTTAAGAATCTAAAAATGTTCTAAAAAGTTTTTAAGACAGACAAAAACAAAAAATGGTATATAAACAGTAACATTAGGGGGATGCATGTATTCTGTACGAGTTATCAGAATTATACGAAAAAGATTTTTTTTAAAGGGTATAATTAAGTCCATTTTGCCAAGTTTATCGCAGTTTTATTCCCTAAACTCAGTCGTGTATTTTTTAAAGTATTTTTTCGAGCAAATTTTGCTTAAGAATCACCCTTTCAACGTTTCTATGATTCGTGCATTGCTAGAATGAGAGGATTCGTTAATTTTAGAATACTCCAGCAAATCGGGCGTCCAATTTACTCAAAAGTTTCCTTGACACCACATTTCAATCTCTTCACGGTTTCGAGCTACGAATCACTAAAAATGCTGTCTTGGTAAAGATCTAAAAAAAATAAAAGGATTGTACTGCCCCACAGTCACGAGATATCGGAAAATTTAAAAAAAAAATTTGAAAAGGTCCAACAAACCAAATTTCCAGTTTTTGTTTTTTGATGTTTTTGAATCCGCCTTAAGTCAGGGGTATTAAAAAACACCCAAAAAGCAAAAACTGAAAATTTGGTTTAATGGAACTTAAAAAAAAACTAATATGGATCTTTTGCTCAAAACCTCACTCCACAAGCTGAATATTGTTCCTTGAGCTATTTTAGGACTTTGGGCCAAATATGAGCAAAATAGGTCAACATTTATCCATTGATACTTGAAGGTGAAGTTTGTATGGGAAAAATCGAAAAAAAATTTATGGAAAACCCAATTTTCTTACGGTTTGGTCTGCTCGGTGCGCTTTTTCCATCAAAATATTCCAAAAAGAGAGATTCTTATTAAAAAGTCAATGCTCTACAACTTTGTAGAACATACCAAAGCAGTAAAACTTGATCCTGAAAAGTTATAAGCGATTTAAAAAAGTAATTTTTGTTTGAAAAACATTTTTTTCACCAACTTTAGGCTCGGGTCTCAATGGGTGGTTAATCTCAACCAAATTCGGTCAAAAATTTACACAGATGCTTAAAATAACCCAAAAAACTGTTTTCCGCTTGTGGAGCAGGGGGTAATTTTTTTTCTGGGCACCCTAGTGATCAGGGACCAAATATACCTCTTAGAGTAAAGGTTCTCAGAAATCAAAGAGGGCTCGGAGCAGCCATTTCCGGGTTCGTCAGTGTTATACGTTTCAGGATTAAAAACAGTACGACTTTCCCGTGAATCCCACCCGAACAATGATTAATTAATCCATCTCTGTTGGCAACCCCGGCTGCCATCCTGTCACTCCTTGTTTTTCTCCCGCCGCTGCCGGCTGCCAGCTCGTAAAACATCTCATCAGCCTCGGAGAGCTCCGAACTCAAACTAACCCGTCCTGACAGAGGGATACAAATCATACGCTCGGCTTAGCAGTACTCACACACACACACGCTCACAGATCTCGGATCGGCGGACATTTGGCATGCGAGAGGAACGCGGCCGGAACCTTGCCTTGCCGATGTAGCCGCGGTAACTCCCGTTAGAGAAGAATTATTCATTCGAAGAGGAAATAAATTTTCTCCGGTGAAACGCGCCACGGCATGCTCAGACTTTGTGTGTAATTTTTCCGAGCGACCGGGAAAGCTGTACCGAAATCTCGAAAGTTGCCCCACAGCGACGGAAGGAGGGGGGTTCGAGCAGCGCACCTCTTTGGGAAATTCCGAGAAGGGTAATAAATCTTCCGTTTATTCTGTTTGCTCGTGTACCCCCTCATCTCTAGCGTTGAAAGAAGAGGGCAGAGAGGTGTGGGGTGGATAAAGAGGAAAAAGCTCCGTTGGTGTGTTTTTCTTTCTTGCATTTATTATGGATATGGTTCCATTTTCCCCGTCCCATCGTCGACGGTCGCCGCCGTGTGGATGTCGCGAATTCGCGACGAGTCGCCTTGTTTTTCCACCATAAAAGTGAATGAAAATGAAGAGAACAGCCGCCGAGAGCGCACACAAACAAACTCACAGAGTGCAAATAAAGCAACAGAGACAGTGGGGTAAGTTCACCTAAAGGGCTGGAAGAAGTCTTGTTCAGGAACAGTGACAAAATTAACTAGCTTGACGAAAATGATTTTATTTTTTAAAGATCAATCAAACCCATAAATGGCAGCGATTGACCGCGTAAAGCTACCAAAAAAGAAAAATTTATAAGAATATTAACAGGATATCTAAATTTTAGACTAATTTTTTTTCTGTTTTTTTATTATTTTCTATTTTTCAAAAATATGCATTTTTTATTAAACCGGCAAAGGTTCATTCAAAATCCAAAAACTTTGGACAATAAGGACTTTTCACAAAATTATTTTTAATGCAATTGAACATTCTCTATTAATTTGTTACGTTCAAAATCCCTATAGTTTGAATAAAATTACCATGAATATAGTACAGAATCCGTGAAAAAAAATCTAAATGATTTTGTGTCTTGGGCAAAGTTGCTGGAAATAAATTTCAATTCTATTTTTTTATTTCCATATGTGATCGAAATTTTGGTCAAGGCTACTTTTAAAGATTTCGTGAAATTGATAAAAAATTACCCGTTACTTAAAACACAAAAATTTACTTATCACTTAAAGTGTACCCTTAAATGGCTATAACATGAAAACGATAAATTTCGAACAAACTGTGAAGTTTCTTTTTTACTCTAATTTATTTTAATTTATTTTCATTTTAAAATCATGAATTTAAAAAAAATCATAAATCTATAATCATTAACAATGCTTTAAATTTGTAACGATTGCAACAAATATCAAAAATACTTCAAGAAACCTTAAAAAAAATATTTATAAATTTACATTGAATTAGCAATCCGTGAGTTATTTTGCTTAAAATTATAAGTTTCAGTTTGTTGGTTAATGAATGAAAACGTCTAAAAAACGTCTGAAAAAAGTAAAAAAAACCCGATTTAATCCCACCTGGGGTGAGATAGAGCCTTTCTTACAAAAGGAAGATAACTGCAACCGATTTTTTTTTTTCAAAGTAATAGCAAAATAAAGAATGGTTCATTCATTTATCAATTCAAAACTCAACCTGATTTTTTCATATAACTGAAAAGCCCCATTTTTTGCCTCATTTGCTACGACCGGATCGCTCACACACAAGCATTTTCGATTTTTTAAATCAGAACAAATTATTTTTGAGGAAGAGAATTAGCTCACAATTTGCGATGTTCGTAATGTTTTCAGCCTATCGCTAAATTGTTCGTATTCACTGAGTATTGTTTTCACTTTTCAAAATATCAAGAATTAACAAGTGGTTACAAAATGACTGGCAGAAAGTGTTCCCACACCCGAGAATTTGCCGTGTTGTAAACGATGTAACGTTAAACCGCTTAAAAGTTTTGAAAGCTTTGAAACGCCTACTCACTAAACTGACATTTAGGCGTTAGGCAAAATTGTGAGCTTTTAAAGCAAGCCAGAAAATTGGCGTTTGTGGGTTTGGGAAGCATACTGCGACAGAGTGCTCGACCGAGTGAACAACCTTGGCTCATACGTGTCGTGGTGCGCTGGTACGATGAACCAAAATACTAACACACAAAAAGACTCGTACCGAAGCTAGAAAACAAAACCCGCGTTGTGCGTTTTCACTGGCGCATGGTTCGATCAGAGAATGAGCATGGGGCTTCAGAACGAATAGCTGCTTGCGTCGTGTTTGCGTTCACTGAAGCTTAGCATAGATCAGGACTGCCAAACGTCCGGCCCGCGGGCCGGATCCGGCCCGTGAAGCCATTTCATCCGGCCCACGACGACTTTTCAAAATAGTTCTATGGCCGGCCTCTAACGCTGATCGTGAAATATTTAATATAAAAAAATGAGTGTCTAACAGTGTTGCAAATGAGTGATAGAAAAGCTTACCGGATTACCGGACGGGCCAAAATTTCTCATAGATGGCGTTGTTCGTTTGGTGGTAAGAAATTCAAATTTGTTCTAAGAAATTCACTTTTTTGTGAATATCTCAGCAAATACAACTCGCAGAATGACAAAATTTGACCTGCTGATCCACAAAAAAATTAGCTTTCACCAGGTCAAATTTAACCCCTAACCGATCTTTAATTTGGGAAATATTAAATTTAAATTGATTTCCCCCATACATTTTTTGAATCGCTTACCACCAGCGTGACAGCGGCCGCCATGATCGTTTTTCTCTTTCTCGCCTTGTTTTTGACAGCGAGAACTGCCAGATCGAAATGTCAAATCAATTTTTTTTTTGTTTCATCATCGCGGAATCGTCGTCGGTTAAATCCTTTCCGAAAAAGTTTTGCTCGAGATCGAAGCACGGTGCAAACAGTTCCGGTTTGTCCGGACGACGAAGATTCGCTGGTGACGTTCAAGCAGGCCGAGGACCGCTAGTGGCATGAGAACGAAAAGGACAAGAAGCTCAAAAAGGGAGCCGTCGTCGGGATGGGCGAAGAAACAGCGACGAGGAGGTGATGGCCACTTGCAACAAGACGCTTAAGCCGGCCGCTGGAGCTGAACAAGATGGTGCCATTGATTATGCCGATGGTACCGGTACAGCTGCCGGAGGTTTGGAGCGACGAGGACGACGGGAATTCGAGTCCATCGGCCACAGGGTTTCAGCGGCCAATTCGCTGACGAGGAAGCATGCGGCAGCTTATTTCGCCAACCCCTGTATCGTGCTAACTAAATCCGGGGCGTGATGACTGAAGGCGGTAAACTGTCCATGAAGGAACGCTTGAGAAGTGACGTCACGATCTGGTTGAAGAATCTGCAACAATCTTAACTACTACCAATTCTTTCCTCTTCACAGAAGACAAATGCCGTCCATCGGAAAGACCGGCCCATCGGCATTCCCACTAATCTTGGGATCACGAGCCAGCAGCAGGATCCCATCGATCGTCAACCCGAATCCCCGGTCACCGTTCCGTCAGCTGTACTTTAGTACCAGTGCCACCGCGAACTCCGCCGCAATCCCAGTTGGTCCGCCCGGACGAGTGTGCCCGAGCTTGCAGCGAAAGAAAACCGCCGAGGATCTGCTACTACCACTTTACCGTCGAGTACTACATCGTTCTGGAAGCGTAAGTTCATAGACCTTCCAAAAAAAAGTGGATACTTTTTCAAGACTAACCACCTTCTTTCTAGTGCAGGCAGGCAGAGGATGTCGATCGGAGCGATCAAAGCGGTTTAGTCCAGGCTGGTGGACACGTACTTCGATGATGTTGGTGGAATGGCCAAGATCTTGCGCGATTTGTGAGAGTTGTTGCTGCACGTGAAGCATCCGTAGTTTTATCGGCACATTGGAGTTCCGCCTTCGCGTGGATTTTTGCTATACAGAGGTCCCGGCTCGGGGCAGACGTTGCTTGCACACGCTATCACTTGTCAACTTGAGATTGGACTGATTCAGACTGATTGGTTACGTCGGAGCAGATTACCCGCACGGCCACGACCGCCATCAAGCGAATGCTCAACGAACGCGAGCTGGTTGAGCGTCGCAAGGCGGATCAGGAACGACTCAAGCAACTTGCCAAGAAGGTCGTTGTCGATGACAAAGTCATGGAGGGGACGAATATGCCAAGAGTAAACTCAACGGAAATACCTCCTTCGATGACGTGTTGCGCTGGAAGATGGCATTGAGGAAGTGAACCTGACAAAGATGAAGAAAAATCTGCCAAGAAATTACAACAAAAAAGGCCGATAATACAACAGCAAGAGATGAGAAAAAAGTCGACGATATCGAAAAGTGTCTTAAACTCCTACACGCCTTCGTCTGGAATTACACCTCCTCACCAGCAGACTTCCCCTCGCCAACCGCCTCGCGAAGAAAACTTCCGACCGGATTCCACATCCTGCTCCAGATCACGCCCATTTTACCTCCAACTGTTCGATCCTGCTTGCCGGCGCGAACAAGCTGCTGCTCGATTTGAATCCACGCTCCGGCAAGGCCGACCACATGCTGAAAATCACGCGCCTCGTCACGGACAGCTCGCGGCTGCTGGAAAACGCATTGGTCGCGATTTCTTCAGGTGAACGTGAACCAGCAGATCTTGGGCCTGTTCACGAAGAACGAGCGTATCACGAACGAGATCCGGCAGGGATGCGTAGATTGTTTGTAGAGCAAGCAGGTCAGCGAATTTCTACAGCAGGAGGGCTAGCTGGACGAGTTTCAGGGGAGTGGCGGATCGACTGTGGTGTTGCAGATCAAGGAGGTGATCGTGGCGTTGATGGCGGATTGCTTGCCCCTGCAAGCGATTCCGAATTTGGCGCACTACCTTGGAAGTGATCCGGAGCTTTCTGCGCAGCTGCAAGGACTTCCTGTGCCACCACATCCAAGGTCTACCGTTTGCTAACGTCGCACGTCCGCACGTACCCAACCACGACCGGACTGTTGAAGTGCGTCACGACCGAGAAGAAGCTTACCACGAACAAGAGCCAGGTGTCGCCGGAACAGGGCACCCGCCGTTGAGAGCAGTTTTTGATTCCTCGCTCCATAATAAATACATTGTAAAACAAAAACTGTTCGACGGCGGGTGCTCCATTTTACCTGCTCGGACACTCCAAATATTGGCCTCACTCCTGAAGAAAATCTTCCTCCTCTTCAATAGCTACTAGAGCTACATAGAAGGAGTAATCACCGTAATGATAATTGCACTCGATCGAAATATTACGATCGTAATTTGTCAATCGTAAGTTGTTATTAGTCGATAGAATGAGATAATTCAATCGAAATTTCTCAATATGCCATGGACAAATTACAACAGACAATCGAGAAAATCTCTATGAGCAACTCTCTACGAAATCGGCCGATTTCGACCATTTTTATTTTTTGTATTTTTTGATTTGACTCAAACTTTGTGGGGGCCTTCCCTATGACCAAATATGCTATTTTGTGTCATTGGTTCACCCATACAAGTCTCCATACAATTTTGGCAGCTGTCCATACAAAAATGGTATGTAAATATTCAAACAGCTGTAACTTTTGAGTGAATTTTCTGATCAATTTGGTGTCTTCGGCAAAGTTGTAGGTATTGTTGAGGACTATTGAGAAAAATAGGTACACGGAAAAAATTTGAGGATTTTTATCAACTTTTTCACTAAAACTCAATTTCCCAAAACACGTATTTTTTATTTTCGAGATTTTTGATATGTTTTAGGGACAAAAATCCGCAACTTTTGAGCCATAGAGAAACATGGTCAAAAAATCTGCCGCCGAGTTATGAATTTTTGAAAAATAGTGATTTTGGAAAAAATCAAAGTTTCATGCACATTTGTTAATGCAAAATTGAATTTGCAATCGAAAAGTACCTTACATATATTTAGATAAAGGACTCCGTTTTCTAGATATAGCCACCGAAAGTTTGATTTTAACGAAATATTTGCAGTTTTTCAATTTTTAAAAATAGTGACCATGAGTGACCATTTCAAAAAAATTTTTTTTTGAAAAGTTCAGAAAATTTGCTATAAAATTGTCTAAGAGACATTGAAGATTGGACCTCTGGTTGCTGAGATACAGCGGCTTAAAGAAAAAGAAACACGAAAATTGAAGTTTTCTAAGTCTCACCCAAACAGCCCACCATTTTCTAATGACGATATCTCAACAACTAATGGTCCGATTTTCAATGTTAATATATGAAAAATTGATCTTTTTGAAAAAAATATTATAAAAATTTTTAAATCAAGACTAGCATTTTAAATGGGCGTAATATTCAATGATTGGCCCTTTTAAAATATTAGTCTTGATTTTAAAATTTACAAAATATTTTTTTCGAAGAGATCGGAAAATTTCACGATTGTTTCATATATTAACATTGAAAATCGGACCATTAATTGCTGAGATATCGTCATTAGAAAATGGTGGGCTGTTTGGGTGAGACTTAGAAAACTTCAATTTTCGTGTTTCTTTTTCTTTAAGCCGCTGTATCTCAGCAACCAGAGGTCCAATCTTCAATGTCTCTTAGACAATTTTATAGCAAATTTTCTGAACTTTTCAAAAAAAATTTTTTTTGAAATGGTCACTCATGGTCACTATTTTTTAAAATTGAAAAACTGCAAATATTTCGTTAAAATCAAACTTTCGGTGGCTATATCTAGAAAACGGAGTCCTTTATCTAAATATATGTAAGGTACTTTTCGATTGCAAATTCAATTTTGCATTAACAAATAATGTCAAACTTGTTTTTGCATGAAATTTCGATTTTTTCCAAAAATCACTATTTTTTCAAAAATTCATAACTCGGCGGCAGATTTTTTGACCATGTTTCTCTATGGCTCAAAAGTTGTGGATTTTTGTCCCCTAAAACATATCAAAAAATCTCGAAAATCAAAAAATACGTATTTTGGGAAATTGAGTTTTAGTGAAAAAAAAGTTTATTAAAAAATCTGCAAAAAAAATCCATGTACCTATTTTTTTCTCAAAAGTCCTCAACAATACCTACAACTTTGCCGAAGACACCAAATTGATCAAAAAATTCACTCAAAAGTTACAGCTGTTTGAATATTTACATACCATTTTTGTATGGACAGCTGCCAAAATTGTATGGAGACTTGTATGGGTGAACCAATGACACAAAATAGCATATTTGGGTATAGGGAAGGCCCCCACAAAGTTTGAGCCAAATCAAAAAATACAAATAAAATCCATTTCCGGTTTTGGTAGAGCATTGCTCCTATATATGTTAAAAAATATCTTATTCAAAAATTTAAATTTCAAATAAGGTATTATTATTTTTAAAAATTAAAAAAAATGCTCTAATTTTTTTTTATTTTTGCAGTTTAGCACAATAGCTTGAGAAAAGTTTCATATTAAAATATTTTTTAAACCACTTGATTTTTTCCTCAAATATACCGTAAACAATAGCAGGTAATTTTGAACAGGTTTTATAAAGAACATGTTTATAAAACAAGTTGTTAGATAGGCAAAACCTGATAAATTTAAAAAAAAAACATCCTTTTCACAATTGAAGCTAATACTTTAAAAAGTTATTTCCTTGAAAGGATTGTTGAAATTTTGTTTAGTTATTAGAACATTTTTTTCAATTTCCGTTATTAATGCTTAATTATTCTAAAATGTAATTGAGTCATTTCTATTTTTCTATTGCTTTATTTTTCTATGTTGCTTTTGCCACTATACTGTTTTGCTATTTTTCCTATTATGCCATTTTGCTAATTTTGCCTTTTTTCTAGTTAGCTAGTTTTCTATTTTGCAACATTGCTCTTGCCATTTTGCTATCCTGCTATATTGTTTAGTTCAGCCATTGGGCTATTTAATTTTTTTTATTCTTTTTTTTCTATTTTAGCTTTATACTTTTTATTAGTTTTTATCTAGTCATCCAGGCATCTTGCTTTTTCCATTTTTAATTTTTTTTTATTGTTCTATCTTTCTTTTTTAGCTTTATGCTATTTAGTCAATTTATCTAGTCATCTTGCTTTTTTTTATAAATTTAGCTATTTTGCTAGTTTTATATGTTCCCGTTATGCCAATTGGCTATTTTACTATTTTGCTAGTTCGCTAAAAAAATTGCTATTTCGCCTATTTGCTATTTTTCCATAATGTTATTTTGCTATCTAGCTATTTTTTTTAAATTTAGCTATTTTACTAGTTTGCTAGTTTTATATTATGCTACTTTGCTAAGTATGCAATTTTTTTTATTGTTCTATTTTGCTATTTTTCCATTTTGGTGTTTTGCTTTAAGGCATTGCTACTTTGCATTTTTCTTTTTAGCTAATATGCATTTTTCTTTTTTATCGTTTTTCTATTTTTCCATTTTACTTGTTTACTTGTTATCTTGCTATTTTTTTATTTTGCTATTTTACTAGTTTGCCATTTTGCTTTTTTCTTTTCTGCCATTTTTCTATTTTGCCATTTTACTGATTTGCTCCTCTGCTATTTTTGGAATTTTTCTATTGTGCTAATTTGCGGGTTTGCTTTTCTTCCATTTTGCCATTTTCCTTTTTTCTTTATGGCATTTTTTTATTTGCTATTTTACTGGTTGGGGTCCATCCACAAACCACGTGGACACTTTTTTGGGAATCTGTTACCCCCCCTCGTGGACAATTGTCCATAAAAAAAACTTTTTTGTATGGACCGTGGACAATCGCCATAGACCCCCTATGGATGGTCCTTGGCTATTTCGCAAGTTTGCTGTTTCGCTATTTTGACAACTGCTATCTTGTTTTTTTTTCTATTTTGCTGTTTTACTGGTTTGTCAGTTTGATTTTTTTTTTTAAATTTTGCTCTTTTGCCATTTTGCTATGTTACTGGTTCGCTTTTTCCTTTTTGGCAATTTTGCTATTTTTGAATTTAGTAGTTTGCCGCTTTGCCATTTTGGTGTGTTGCTTTTTTGAAATTTTGCTATTTTGATAATATGCTATCTTGCCATTTCTTGTTTTTTTTTTTTTAATTTGCTCATTTACTGGTTAGCTAGATTGCTTTTATTCATTTTCTATTCTGCTATTTGGCTATTTTTGTTGTGGGGGTTGTTGTATCTGAATGGGGAAGGAATGGCCAAATTGATGTTTTGCAAACTTTTAGTATTCAATTACATATCAAGAAAGCGGTTCCGGTCGGTCCGGTCAGCTTGTTTGGCAACTGCGCGGCCAAACTCATCAAAATGTTGTCCTCGAGGATGATCTCCAGAAGGCTTGGATCTTAGTATTTGCGTTCAACGACAAGCTGAACAGCTCGATCGTGGTGTAGTTGATGTAGTAGTACGCAGCGATCATGCCCAGATTCAGCGGCAGCGTGTCCATCTCGTCCTCCACGCTTATGCACTTTGACTGCTCGAGATCGGAGAGGGTCGATTCGACCAGTTCGGACAGATCGTCCGACAAGTGGCGGTGGACGAAGCCCTGCAGGGTGAGACGTCGGTACAAGAACGTCCAGGTAAGGTAATCAACGGCGTCCTGTTTGTTTTCAATGGTTTTGGTGACGATTTCCGCGTTGAAGTGGTCGTGCATACGATGATCCAGATGGCTCTCCACCGGTAGACTTTCATTGAGGAACTTTTTGTCCTTCTTGGAGCTCTGACACTTCAGCACGCACTTGACATCCTCATCCTCCATCGGACGATTGGCCCGTCCCGCAATCTGTATGCAATCTGTGACCGGGTAGTCATCGTACGAGTGACTCTTACCGATGTAGAACTGCTTGTCCATGTTGACCACCAGGTAGGCGGAAATGTTCAAACCCCAGCACAGATCCCGCGTGACGACGGCAATCTGCACCACTCCGGAATCGAACAGCTGCTCCACAATGCGATGTTCCGACGCCGTCAAGCCTTCATGGATGTACGCAACGTCAGCGTTTTATCCGCCATGCGTTCCAGGAATGGCCTTATGTCCTCCTCTCCGGCCTGAAAGAACCGGTTCTGTTAGGCTTCAACCGCGAGCCAGCTCTCGCACAATCACCGGAATAAACTTGTTTACGGCGTTGTACACCGGCTTGGATATGGCCGCAATCCGCGACGCAGTCCAGCGGGATTGACCGCACGCTCGGGTTCAAATTGAAAGTCGCTTTTGCTTACAATCCAGCCATTGAGCTACGTCCCGGGCTTCCGATTGTGATGTCGACAGGGTGATGATCGGGATCTGCTTCTCAATCTGGGAAAAAATATACCGTATACGAGAGCAGACCACTTCCAGCACTGGACTTTCCTCCCTTGGAAATCAGCTTTCAACCGTTCCGGCTGAAATCGAGCAGCTCCGTCGGCGGAAGATTCTCCTCCGGTAGAATCAGGTGGCGGAACGAAACCGGAAGTTGCGTCTCAGCGCCAATCCACCGGCCGGAACGATGCGCAGGAAGTTCTGCGATGGCAACGGTTCAAACACGGGCACGAAGAATTTCGCCAGGTGGTCGTGCTGGCAGTACTAGCACGTACTTGAGCAGGAAGTACTCAATCAAAATCCAGTAATCTCCGACTGGCCGGAACTCGCCGGACATTCGACCGATTCCGGTGACCTGGAAGTGACCACTTTTGCGGTCGTACTTGATGAGACCGCTCATTTACAGGTGCACCAAGTTGGCGCCGAAGTCCTCCAGCAGCGGGTAAAAATTCTAAACAAAAACATTCAATGTTTTTGCAATACTTGTAAACATTACAGGCAACAGTCATGTACCTACTTTTGGAAGCTGGCTATTTTTTGATCAATATCATTTAACACTAAGATATATTGCATTTTTATGGTTTGACTTATCTATAACTATTTTTGGTTTAATCAAAATTGTGTTAAACATCCAAAAAGTATTCAAAAAGTGCAAAATTAAATAAAAACTGAAAAAAATAAAAATATATTTTGAATCCAGTAGAAGGTTCTGTACGGTAAGCATGTTTGGGTACAGTGCCGCCATCTATGAAACAAATGAAGGGTTCATAAAACTGTCGATAGAGGGCCATCGCGCACCAACACTGCGATCCTGGCGGTAAAAATGAGAAACATGCCGTCAGGTGTTCCATTGATTATCTCTGCACCAAAAATATCCGAGAGTATAGCGGCTGTCAATATAGCTTGTAAGATCTCTTCTTGTGTCTCGTAATTCCCAGCGATATCATTCTCTCTCCATCACTCCTCTCCTTTTCCTCGACTATGCGCTATCACCATTGAGTCTCTCATTCTCTCCGAAAACTGCAATGAGAGAACGCGAGATGGCTATTAGAAGCCGAACACGCATGACGTCCCATTAAACTGCGTTTGCGAAATTGGTTTTGTGGCGGCTTTTGTGGTTAAACACTGTTGCGGTAGCATGATCGTGGAAGCGGGAATGAGAGAGAAAAGGAATATGTCAATCGCGAGTTTGTTTTCACGAAAACGTGTTCGGTTATGTTCGGCGCTGAGAGCTTCGATAAAGAAAGAAGAGCAGTTGTATTTGAGGCATGAATATTCATGCATTGTAGTTGCTGAGAGCTGATATTTTGAAATTTCAACAACCCTGGTGTCTAAATAAAAAAATAAACTTGAGATCATTTTTTTTTTGCGATGAAATGTTGTGAATTCAACTATTATTTTGATTTGGCTTTGTGTTTTTGATTTTTTTTCTTTCGAATGCAATTTTTTGATGTTTTAATTTATTCATGTCATTTCTTTATTGAAAGTTTCAGAATCAATTATAAAACTTAAAAATGGCGCAAGATAACGAAATTACCCATTTCGTGTAAAATGAAACAAAAACTTGTATCTCTGTCTAAAATTTTACAATTGTGCCATGTTTACTGCAAATTGAAGCTTTTCTTTTTTGAAAACTAGATTAAAATTGATTTTTTCAATAAGTGAGTAAGCAAAACAAAGTATTTTTTCAGTAAAACTTTGCAGTGATAAAGTTTTGTTTGAAAAAGCTTACAGACAGCAATTTAGTCATACTGAAAATAAAGATTGCTGCAAAAAATTCTAGAATTTTTAAAAAGTCCAAAATAAGTCAAGAAATCAGCGAGCAAAAATATATTTTTTCATAAACAATTTTAAACAAAAAAAATAAACACATTTTTGAAGTTTATCTATGTTTATCTTTCTAAAATGAAGGTAATGAACTAACACTAGTTTATTTATTTATAGAACACATAAAAACAATTAAAAAAAGCTCTAGACTTGAAAGAAACTTATGTTTAAAAAAAAGTTTACATTTTCAACTTTTATCAAATTTTGTACCAGCCCTTAACTGGTTCAGAAAATCAGATCTGGCCCGCAGGGCCAAAAGGTTGGGCACCTCTGGCATAGATAATCATGATAGGCAATGTGTGATGAACGAGAAGTCGATAGGGCAACATGTACAAAAAGGGGGTTATCTAGTATCAAAACTCTATGATTATGGTATAGATTATGAAGTGGAGAAAAAAAATTAGATAAAATGCCAAAGGAATAGTTGTGGCATTTGGTGAAACATTGGCTTTTACCTTTTTAGGGTTTTTTTGCCCCACAGTAAATTAGTCCACAAGGTGTAAATGAAGAACCACATTACCGACATGGATGAAAATTTGGGAGGATGTAGGGCTCAAAAAATGCAAAGTATTGGATAAATAAACGATTTGAATTTTTCAATTTTCGACCGAATTATTATTTGAAAACCACCTGATCAGGTGGAAACATACTCCGAATCCCCTCAAAAAATGGATAAATTCAAATTTGGTATGGAACTGGTTCAGGTTCAGCACATCCCCTTTCAAATGCGCCCAAGAGAGCTTAATTCCATAATGTGGGCTCTGAGAAACCCGAAAAAAAAAACGAAACTATTGGCACTACGCCCCCCGGGGCATGGCCTTCCTCTAACGTGGGATTTCTGCTCCAGCGCCTCTGACGAGACAGGAGAAACCGGGACCGACGTTTTACTTCACCATCCGATAGAAGCTCAGTGGATAAGGCGGGAATCGAACCCGCGTCTCATAGCATCATCGGGATCGGCAGCCGAAGCCGCTACCCCTGCGCCACGAGACCCACCACTCTGAGAAACCCCCTACCATAAAATTGAGCACTTTTTTACCACACACGGACGTCACGCGTGCTCTACGGTAAATTGAGCGCCAAAATTCGGGAATTGGAGATAGACTAATTCTGTCATTGTCAAACGATCGGGCGTCGAAAATCGATTGTCCATGATTTTTTGAAGATTTTTCGAATTTATATTTCTCGAGAAATGATTTAGGAACGAAGCTTGATTTGGAGTCGGAGCCAAAAGCTTTAGTAAGAAAGGCAAAAAACGTTTAAAAGCGAACAAAATCCGAGATATGACTGAAGTTGCTAGCAATTTAAATTGCAGCTAATACCCACAAGTAACATTCCAAAAGAGCATAGCTACAAATCATCACTTTAAAATAAAATATGATTGCTGATTCGAATTCAGCGGCCAAAATTACTATAAGAAAGCATACCTTAGCATTAAGACACATGCTTGCTTCGTCGGGTAATTAGTAGGCCTTGCTTGAAAATTCTGAGGAATTTTGAAAAATATCTCGGCTCTGGAGTGTCAAAATTGAATTTTCTCAGATTTTTCGACGTAGATCCGCCTGGGACAAGCCAAAACCTCAAATGTTGGTCACATATTGATATGTATGTAAAAAAAACCTATCATTTGAACACAATATAAACCGAAATGGAACAGTTTGTGTATTGATTTCAAGCGATTTTAGAAATTCTGTTCAAATAGGGACTTTTTAAAGAAAATCGAAGATGGGTTGCGAGAAAGTATTTTATTTTTTCTTGTCTAAGAAAACATAATCTATTATTTAAGAAGTGAATAATCTATCTGTGCCATAGATTTTTCCAGGTTTTTCATTTTCTGCCAACTGTCTACATTTTGTTTATTCAAATGAACGTTTTAATGGTTCTGATTTTTTCCAATCTAAGCAAATTATTCTACAAAATATCGATTGTTTTGATGTTAACAGCTTATTTGACACTTAAAATTTCCCATTCACTAAAATTTTAGTCCAAATTTGTGCGATTTATAAGCAAAATCGAGTGTCCGGAATTCGAATCAGCTTTTATCAGTGCCTGAGATTCAAAGCACAACAAGTCACCTTTATTTTAAAATTTTGATGAAAAATTGTTAGAAAACACATGTTTTGCACACATTCTCTTAAAATTTACTGTTAGCAATACATCCTGATGATATTTCTAAATCTACAACTTATTACAAGATTTTTTAACAGCTACTACCAAAATGATTTGCTACTAAGTGTCCGGATTTCAAATCATAACGATATTTTGAAAACTTACGAATTCAATACAACGGGGCAGGTGTAAAATTAATTTTTAACACTTATTTCATTCAATTGGTAATGGCATGGCTAGTAGCTTCAATTTAAATAATTTATATTTTTTAGCACATAGCAGTCAACCAAACTAAACGTATTTGTTATTGTCTACGTTGTGTGCTCAAGTTTTACTTTATTCAAGGCCAAACATTGAAACAAGATCGAGCCACGTAGCCCAGTGGTAACGCGAATGCCTCGTATGCGGTAGATCGGAGTTCAAATCCCGGCTCGGACTAATACAACTGGTGATCTTCTCGCTTCTGGATTCGATTGCTTAGTAAAGGAAAGTTAGTGTATCATCACTAGCTGGATCTTATCACGACACTTTAGGGAAGGCGACCTATGGAATGTTAACACTAACCTCTACATGTAAACATTAAGTTAAGAAATAGCCACTGAATCCGCTTTGTAAATACGGTCCCGATACTCTTCATGGGACATGGGGAAATTTACTTACAAAACATTGACACTGTTTTCACGAAACCTAAAAATGGCGTGTGCTGAACAATCACTATTGCTTTGATTTTTAAATGTTAAAAAAGTGAAACCTCTTATTTTGAATCAGGCCTAACATTTCAAAAGGGTCAAATTTTGATATTAAAACCTCTAAGAATGATCAAAGCTTTTCCCAAACCCAAATCGTTTTCCAAATGTAATTCTAACGAAAGAAAATGGCTGGCAGCCTTTTTGTGCCACCATACCTCTATCCATTCTTGTTTAAGAGCAAATACACTCCTTGTGCTTGTATGATTTTTTTTTCCTTCATTTTTTTTTCTTTTCCGACAAAGTCCCCGTTAGGCGTCGTGTGTGTAAGTGTGTGTACGTGTCCCTCGTTGTCTAAGGACACTTCCTCGCTCCGTCACTTATGGGTTCAGGGAAGGGGACTCGTCTCCCTCTCTCTCTTTCTTTTCGCTAAGTAAATCGTGCGACTTAAATCTGGGTTTTTATGAGACTGTTTCAGACCTGACTGAACGCACGTTTCAGTCATGGGACGAGAAAGCGCCGACTGGTATTTAGTTGCGAATTAATTGTTGACATTGTGACTTGTTTTTTCTTCTTTCTCTCACTCACTCTCTCGTACAGTTTTCTGTTTTGCTTGTTCCGTTTGCTTTTGGTTTGATGAGTTTTTGAATGAAGGTTCATTAGCTATAAGGAAGGAAGTACTGGGGATGGGGAAGGGTAATGGGAAGGGGTGGTTAGGAAATGTTCGGAATGTTCCTCTGGCGGGAAAATTTACGACCATGGGTTGTGTAGTCGAAATGGCTAAGGAACTGGGCTCCATTCGGCTATGACTTGTGGAGGATGATTGTTCATTTGTTTATGAGGGCCGTCGAGGTATGAGAGGAGCTAATTGTTACGACCGCTGAGATGGCCACACTGCCGACCGGTGCAACAGTGGCGGTGTAATTGGCTGATTCCACCTCTATTGTCAACGCGCGCGAAGTGTAGAAGAAAACAAAACAAAAATTCTCCATTGCTAAGTGGGCAGTGATATTTAGAGCAGGGAAATTGATCTAAATTAGTGCAAAAGAGTGCGATTAGGGCCAGTTCTAGTGTTTATTTGAAACCTATCCCTAAGAGCACGACCTGTAAGTAGAAACGGTAAGATTAGTGTTAATTCAAAGCACTAACTATGAATACTTACGCGCAGCACACGAAGACCACCGCCGTCACAGTACCGTCACTTGGTGCGAATTCGTACGGTGATGATGATTTGAGCGGGAAAAGGAGAAGGAATTAAGGAGGTTCTAGGAAGGAGGAGTAAATCGGTAGTTGGAGCAAGACTATTTTAGTAAGTTGAAAAAAAGGAATGGAATTGAAATAATTACTTACCCTAAAATTATATTGCAGTTTTTGAGCTGCCAACAATAAACGGCTGCTACAAGAAATTTAGTTTAACTTCACGGTTCATCCGAACAAACTCAAAAATAAAATATTGGTTCGGTGAACTTCAACCAAGATGATCGACTCCATCCTGAACCAAACGGTCTGCGGCGCGTGCGGGATCGATTTCATTGGAGCGGAGGAAATTACCGCCTGCAGCAAATGCGTCGAGATGTACCATTCGCGCTGCGTATACAGCACGGCGGCGGACACAAAGTGGTGCTGTCCGGAGGGTTGTTTGCAGCGGAACGTGGATGCTCGGGTAAAAGACGATCGCGATCGACGATTAACTCGTTCATCGGAAACAGTAAGTCAACAACCAGTTGCGGTGACCGAATCGGACATGCCGGAGATCGCCCAAACAGCGCCAGAAGATTTTGACGCTGACCGCTGGATCCGACAGAAACAGCTTGAGATCGAGTTGGAGCTGGCAGAAAGGCAGGCACAGATCGATCGCGAGCTGCGAGAGAAGGAAGAAAAGATGGCCGAAGCAATCCGGATGATGATGCGGCGGCAAAGAGCAAACTTAGAGCTCGAGCGAAAGAAGAAAGCGGACCACGAGAGGCGAATGGAAGATTTAGAGAGGTCGTTCCGGAGAAGGTCGTCACTCATCGACGAGCGGTTGGAGAAGATATGGTTCAGCTGTGAGAAGCCCCTGCCATCCGCAGCGATGGAGGAGACGGCAGTATCCGACGAGAAAGTCGAACGCGATGAAAGTTCGTCGGATACGGATGAAGATGGCGACGAAAGTGCGATAAATCGCGCAAAGGACGCCGTTGAGAGCAGTACGAAGCTGGGCAAGATATTCGTAAGCAGAAGTCCAAACGGGCTGGGGCAGCAGCGTTCCGGACTTAAAAGGGCACGACTGGCCGCGGGCAGGGGATTCACAAGACAGTCTCCTTGCTACCTGAACGACCCAGAAGAGTGGAAAAAGTCTTTAGGAACGCGAGAAGGATCCTTGAGAGCCTATGGAGTGACGGACGAACGGAAACTTGCGGAGCTTCCAGACTGGCTCAAATGTGTGGCGCGAGACACTGGACGGTCACTGGTGGATTGTGTGGAACTACAGCATGCGGAGAGTGCGCGTGGACATGCGCATGCGAAGGCGGACCAGCGGGCACCGCTCGAAACCGCAAGGTATCAAGTGTGCGAGCATATGGAGGCGACGGATCACACACATCATTTGGTGTATCTGCTCGCGCAAGACCCGGTTAGCGAACTTCCGAACAGGGAGGAACGGCACCGGGCAGACATCAAGAGAAAGACGGAAGCGAAAGCCAACCCGTCGAGAATCATTCCGGAAACGATATTCGGGACGAGCAAAAGAAGAAGACAGGTAGAGGCAGTGGACTTTTACTGTCGGAAGAGTGACAGCTCGAGTCCGAACAGCGTCATTAAAAAGCAACAGAATGTGTGCCACGACCACCAGTTGCGATTTTGTAAGGAAGGTGACGAGCTGTCCGACAAGAGCACGAAGATTAGGGTCGTCAAGAGCTGGGGAGCAACACTTCGTCCTGTATCTGGAGACGTACAAAAGCAGCTTGGCCTGCAGCGGACGGCTGAGGCGCATCGCGCGTGGCGAAGAATCACGCGGACGAGTGAGTGGACCGACGCTGTGGACAAGACCGTCGGCGAGACACGGCTGATGAAACCAGAACGGTCGGTGCAGAACGCCAGCGGTATACTGGCGGTCGACGGTTGGCTGAATCTAGTCACAATGCGTTGCGACCTTCGATGGATGCTGTTGGCGCTGAACCAACAACACGAAGAAGCGGTGGTAAAGGATCCGGATAAACCGACGAAGCACAACCCACTGCAAGGATCAGAAACGAGTCTTCCGTTGATGACACATCTATGTTCGCCCACGCTGACGTCGGCGAGGTCGTCGTGGACGTGGAAAAGAACGAGGCACATGGCTGCGCTTGGATTGCACAATCTGGGACGAAAGCTCCTGGACAGCAGCGAAACTGGATGCACTCCGAAGTCGAGGATAACGCAAGCAGAGGACGACGATATCCTGGAGCAGCAACACAAGTGGCGGGATCGACGTGAGGAGGATGAAGCGGTTTTGAAGGTGGATGGTAAATCCGACAAGCCGCAAGGCCCGACGGATGTTACGGGCTGGGGTGTTACGACCGCTGAGATGGCCACACTGCCGACCGGTGCAACAGTGGCGGTGTAATTGGCTGATTCCACCTCTATTGTCAACGCGCGCGAAGTGTAGAAGAAAACAAAACAAAAATTCTCCATTGCTAAGTGGGCAGTGATATTTAGAGCAGGGAAATTGATCTAAATTAGTGCAAAAGAGTGCGATTAGGGCCAGTTCTAGTGTTTATTTGAAACCTATCCCTAAGAGCACGACCTGTAAGTAGAAACGGTAAGATTAGTGTTAATTCAAAGCACTAACTATGAATACTTACGCGCAGCACACGAAGACCACCGCCGTCACAGTACCGTCACTTGGTGCGAATTCGTACGGTGATGATGATTTGAGCGGGAAAAGGAGAAGGAATTAAGGAGGTTCTAGGAAGGAGGAGTAAATCGGTAGTTGGAGCAAGACTATTTTAGTAAGTTGGAAAAAAGGAATGGAATTGAAATAATTACTTACCCTAAAATTATATTGCAGTTTTTGAGCTGCCAACAATAAACGGCTGCTACAAGAAATTTAGTTTAACTTCACGGTTCATCCGAACACTAATTTTATGAGCGACCGTAAATCCCAAAACAACTTAATTTCACTCTTAAAATGGACTATTTCTTCGGATCTGGTACGTTTCGCCGAATGTCGTTTCGCCGACGGTCATTTCTCCGAATGTCGTTTCGCCGAATGGTACGTTTCGCCGAAAGTCATTTCGCCGAATGGACGTTTCGCAGAATTGAATAAAAATTAACTTTTTTGTATAATTTATGCTATTTGTTCGCTGCAGTGCCATCTTGTAATTCACTCATGCAAACTTGAGAAGGAGTGGCAAGATAATAATATAATAATTTAAAAAAGTAAAGAACGTCTCATGTTTCAAAGAATGCATAAACTCACAGAAATAATACAAATAATTTGCTTAAAAAAATAAGAATGCAAACACTAACAGAAATTTTTCAAAATGTTATGCTAAAAATCAAAATAACTGCTCATGTTTGAAAGAATGCAAAACCTCCCAAAAATTATAGAAATAATATGCTTAAAAAACTAAAAATGCATAAATTCACCGAAATATTTGAAAAGTATACCAAAAATATAGAATGCAAAAACTAACAGCAATTTTGCAAAATGTTGTGCTGAAAGTCAAAAGAACTGCTCATGTTTGAAAGAATGCGAAAACTCCCAAAATTATACAAATAATTTGCTTGAAAAACAAAGAATGGAAAAACAAACAGAAATAATCTAAATTATAAGCAGCCAATTAAAAGAACTGCTCATGTTTGAAAGAATGCAAAAACTCACAAAAATTATAAAAATAATTTGCTTAAAAAACAAAGAATGCAAAAACAAACAGAAATATTCAAAATTATAAGCAAAAAATAAAAGAACTGTTCATGTTGGAAAGAATACAAAAACTTACAAAAATTATACAAATAATATGCTTAAAAAACCAAAAAAATCAAAAACTAACAGAAATTTATCAACTGCTCATGGTTAACAGAACGCAAAAACTCACAGCAATAATTCAAATGATATATTTAAACAAGAATGCAAAAAACTAACAGAAATTAATGCAAAAAACTCACAGAAATTATATGCTGAAATTAAAAAACTGCTCAAGTTTGAAAGAATGCAAAAACTCGCAGATTTTTTTTCAACTGGATTATTTTTAAGTCGATTGTTTATGCATATAATAATGCATAAACTTATAAAAATAACATACTAAGAAACAAAAAATATTTTTTAAAAAAGATTGCAAAATCACATTTTAGGAACATTATACTTTTTCAAAATATTTTAATTCAATTTGTGTCCATTTTAAATATTTATTATACGATTATTTGTCAATTCGGCGAAACGTCCCATTCGGCGAAACGTCCCATGCGGCGAAACGACATTCGGCGAAATGACCTTCGGCGAAATGACCGTCGGCGAAACGACATTCGGCGAAATGTCCCGCACCCATTTCTTCAAACGCTTCTATGAGCACGATAACTTTGTATTTTGCTGACCCTAACTATCACAAGCTTTGATTTAATAAACTATAATTTATTGAATTCAAATATGTTTGTTTACTACTGTTTGCAAATCTGTTTCATTTGATTTTAAAAGACAACCAAATATTTTCCAATTTCCAAATTGTCACAAAAATTTAAACCGCCGTCTCTTGAAATACATTTTACATTTCACACCAATCCCTTCTAAAAGAAATTCCTACACAATTTTGTTTTTGACCCAAGTTTAACCTTTCAAAAATTTGAATCAGAGATCAAAATTCAAGAATAAAAATACAATCTAAATGAAATATAATTCATCGTACAGCTTTTTTTTTAGATTTAATTCATTATATTTTTGAATGATGAGACCCATGCAAATATTTTTAAAAGATTTTGTCCCTCGGCTCTCGCAAGGTTCAAGAGGGGAGGGGGTGGGCAAATAAATAAAAAAAACGTTACTTAATCTACCTTTAGGTGGTTGGTGCCTTCCTCACATTAAGAGCGTAATGCTATCCAAAATAGATACAAAAGGGCGGACCTTTCAGTGTTCTATAATTCATTATTCATAACATCTCTTATGTGCTTATAACTTTTGATAGGGTTGTCAGATCTTCGATCTTTTGAACTCGTTGAAAAGGTCTTTTAATTACCTATCCAACGACAAGTCCTAGATAGATCCGGACAACGTTTTTGTCTAAATATCTGAGATCCAGCCTCTAAAAAGTTCATAAATAACACTTAAGTGCTTATAACTTTTGATAGGGTTGTCAGATCTGCAATTTCTTGAACTCGTTGGAAAGGTCTTTCGAATACCTTTCTAAAAATGTATAGCATGACGGGGTTTCTTACAAAAACCACCCTTTTTACAATCTTCCGGACTTTTGCTAAAATCGTTTTTTTAGCTTAACTTTTGAAGTGCTAAACTAAACTTTATAATTTTCAATAGCGACTTATGGGACTCCAAGACGAATCGAATGAGACCAAAACGGTCCACATCGGTTCAGCCAGTGCCGAGATAATCCAGTGCAAATTTTGTTGATCAACATCCCACCACACACTCAGACATTTGCTCAGAATTTGATTCTGAGTCGATATGTATACTTAGGGTGTTTCATCCAAAACCAAAAGTTCTCAGAATCGGGCAAACCGAGGTTCCCCTAGTAGAGGATACCCATAGGGACTCTCATGCCAAATATCAGCCCATTTGGTTGAGAATTGGCCTGTCCCCAGCGGTTTAAAGTTTACATGGAAATTACTATGGGATTTTTGTGCTTTTCGTTCAATCGTTCCTACAGGTCTGGGGACAACATGGATTCACTCGGAATAAAGACAGGTGTGTAGGAGATGGTCCAATGAACATATTCCAGAAGGAATTAGGGTTGTCCATTCTGTCCCCAAGGTGCGCATTGGATCGACGTCCGGTGTCTCCAGAATCATCGATTCACCCTTCAAATGTACGCATTGTCCTTAGTATGCTATGACGGCTAGGAGAAAATTACGACGCCCCATGTCAGACGGTGAACACGTGGCAGAGCATCTACTCGAGTGTTGGCTCAGAAACATTCTTTAAAGTACTAAAATTATAATTATTGATGTTCCTGGAAGGACACTTTTCCGACATCATCGACGTCAGGACCTATCGCGGCGCCAACGTCGACTCGGACCACTATCTGGTGATGGTGAAAATGCGCCAACGACTTTCCCTGGCGAAAAGCGTTCGGTACCGCCGCCCTCCGCGGTTGGATCTGGAGCGGCTTAAGTTACCGGAAGTCGCATCCCGGTACGCGCATTCGCTGGAGGCTGCGTTGCCAGGGAGGGTGAGCTGTTGGAAGCTCCCTCGAGGACTGCTGGAGGAGCGTCAAGGCAGCCATCACCAACGCAGCGGAAAGCACCATCGGATTTGTGGAACGAGGACGACGGAACGATTGGTTCGACGAGGAGTGTCGAGCGATTTTGGAGGAGAAGAATGCAGCACGGAGGGCAATGCTGCAGTACAATCTTCGTGATTACTGTAGGGATTATGGGTTGCAGGATTGAATATGTAATAAATTATTAAATGAGTATTTATTATAACATTGATATAAATCATAAATAATAGTTAAGAGCGCAACAAAAAGTGCGCACCTTCATGAATATTGCCTTGTTAGCTGATTGCGGATGGAGTGCGAGAGCGCGCTAGCGAGCTGCGAGAGAGAACAACAAGCGAGAAAACAACGAGATGCGCGCGGCTGGCGAAAGAGAGAATGAAGATTGTCAAATCAGTTTTGTGGTTAATTTCTGTGGAATAAGACGTGTTGTTTGTTGATTGCAAAATATCTGTGTTTTTATTATAAAAGAAAGTCCCCGATCACGACAATGGCACAGTCCGGTAAGTCGAACCTTTTGATTCATGAAAGATCATTTGTTTTGCTTGAATTGTTGTGTTGTGAAATCCAACAGTTTTGTTTACCTGCCAGGAAGCAGGTCCAAATTTCGCTTTGTTGTTGTGCCTGTGTTTTGAAACAGGTAGATTTTTGCTTGAACTTGTTATTTGAAATTGATAAAAGGCATAAAACTATCTGCGATAATTGACGGTCTTGAATTTAATGAATGATTTGCTTGTTGTTGTGATATTGGGAACGAATGTTTTGTTTTGAAGTAGTAAGTTTGGCTTTTCGTTGTGATATTTGAAAACCAATGTTTTATTCTAAGTTTATGCAGGAATTTGAAGGCAAATAATTTGCTCAAGATTTGATTGTTTTTGTACAATCACATTTTTGCTTTAGATTTGATTGTTGTTGTTTTGATTGACGACCAATGTTTTGTTTTTAATTTGATGCAATGTTTAATCGTTGTGGTGGAAATTGAACTCCAATGTTTTGTTACGAATTAGACTTCAATGTTTTTTCTTCTTATTTTTGTGATTGATGAAAATCAATATTTTGTTTATAATTTGACAAAAGATTTGACAAGATTGTGGAAATTGAAAATCAATAATTCTTTATGAATTAAATGGAGGATTAGTTTGCGATTGAAGGTAGATAATTTGTTTTTAATTTAGTTATTGTTTTGGTAATTGAAATCAAATTTGTTGTTTGAATTTTATTGTTGTTATTATAATTGACGACCAATGTTTTGAATTTGATGCAAAATTTGATTGTTATGGATTGTTGTTATTATTGATGATCATGATCATTATTTTTATTTTATTTTGGATTGGATGCTGGTTACTTTGGTAATTGAAGACCAATGTTTATTTTTGAATAAGATAAATATTTGCTTCTTGTTAGTTTTGTTTTAAATTTAATGAAAGATATGCTTGTTGTGGCAATAACTTGATGCAAAGTCCAATAAAATCACAAATTACAAAATTTACAGGTTTAATTTTGATTGAAAGAGTTGATTGTTGATGAGGGAATTAAAGACCAATGTTTTGTTATGATAAGATGACAAATTTGCTTATTTTTGCGATAAATGAAAACCAATATTTTGTTTCGATTAAGATACGAGGTTTGATTGATTACCACAATGGTAATCGAAAACCAGTTATTATTTTGAATATGATGATAGATTTGCTTTTTGTTGTGGCAATCGAAGGCCAAGATTTGTTTTCAGAATTTGAGTTTTGTTATTATAGAAAGGTATTTTTTTCGGTTTTAAATTTCATGCAATATTTGATTGTGGTTTTATGATGGGCAATTTTGAGTTTTAAATTTGACGCAATATTTGATTGTTCATATGGTAATTGATGACCAATGTTTTGTTTTGAAGTTGATGCTAAATTTGATTATTAATTTTATGGTTAATGAAAAAATGTATAGTTCTCATTTGAATGAAGATTTGATTGTTGTTATTATTGACGATAAATTTTTTGATGTGAATTTGATGCAATATTAGATTGTTGCTTGATGCTGTGGAAATTGAAAACTATCGTTTTAGAAATCTAATGAAAATTTTATAGATTTATGCAGAAATTGACAATCAATGTTTTGCTTTGAAATTTGATTTGAGCAACGTTTTTTGCCGTTATAATTGATTAGTCATAGTTAATTTTGAAGTCTCTTCTGTGTTGGAGCCTGACAGACCTCTGCGATGGTAGTCAGAAAAAAAGTCTCCTCTGTGTTGGAGCCTGACAGACCTCTGCGATGGTAGTCAGAAAAAAAGTCTCCTCTGTGTTGGAGCCTGACAGACCTCTGCGATGGTAGTCAGAAAAAAGTCTCCTCTGTGTTGGAGCCTGACAGACCTCTGCGATGGTAGTCAGAAAAAAAAGTCTCCTCTGTGTTGGATCCTGACAGACTTCTGCAATGGTAGTCAGAAAAAAGTCTTCTCTGTGTTAGAGCCTGACATACAGACCTCTGTGATGGTAGTCAGATTAAAAAAATGAATAATCTGTGCTGGAGTTCATTGCGAAAGCAGTCAGATAACAATCTCCTCGATAAAGGAACCCGACAGACTTTTGCGATGATTTTTTTTAAATAACTTCGCAGAAGGAGCCTTATGGATTTTAGAAATATATTGTTCAGCAAATCTTTTCATTCAATTAAGGACCGTCTTTAACATCACAAAAGAAATTGACATAAGAAAATGAATAAATAAATTTAAATGTGAAAGTGAGCACTTTTGGTATCCACAAATAAAGCAATATGTATTTTGGCGTTATGTCTGTGAACTACCTAAAAAATGATTTTAAATTCATCGAATAGGACTAAAACGGTTGTCACTTTATCTAACACTGGAGTTGTCTTCTCTTGAAAGATAAACCTCTAAATTGAAAGACGTTAATGATTAAGTATTCCATATTGATAGTAGTTATGGTTAATTGTTACTTAAATCGATTTACTCAGCTGTGATACAAAAGTTGCTTGAAACCCAACATTATTTCACAGGAAGTAAAAATTTAAGTAATCGTTAACATGAACATTACATTATTAGTTAAAAAGGTAAAATAATTCACTTAATAATTAATTTGATGCATTTTTAAATAATAAATAAAGGAATGATCAATCATCAGAAATTCTTAAAATATAATTTAAAGTGTGAGAGCGTTGCGTCACAAGAGAAAATAATACAAATATTTAAATATTAATTTTGAATAAATTGAGAAGTATGAGTGACAATTTGAGCAACGAAAAAAAACATAATTAAAAAAAAACTAGGAAATATTTATATTTATTATATTAATTTTTATTTTTTCAATGCAATATCTGTGATTTGTATCAAAATAGTTCAAAATCATTCATTAATTTCGATAGAAATTATATTTTAACAATGTATCATTTTATTGAGTTAAAAAAACACTTTTAGAATTTTAGTAAAGTAAATATATCAAAATTAAATTAAAAGAAACATTATTTTAAAATAAATTAAAGACACTTTGGGGTTCTTTAATCGATTGTACTTAATTATGAAACCAAACTTTTTCAAATTACATAACAGGAGTTTATCAGCAAAGAAAAAGTTAAAATTTTAAATAAGAAAAGAAACCATTGACAGGGATCGTAAAGATCGTGATTATAAAAAATAAGTTTCTGTGAACAATCTACTCAAGTAATATATCAAAGTTGCTTGGAACCCATTTTACATTACGAGAAAAATAAAACCAAATATTTAAAAATAAAACATTAAAAAATCTTTCAGCTGTTTTTAGGTAAGCAAGATACGTTTTGAAGGAATTTATGGTTAGGATATTGTCTCCACCGTGTTGGAGCCTGACAGACCTCTGCGGTGGTAGTTTGAAAAATGTTTCGCCTGAGCTGGAACCCTTTGAGAAAGTAGTCAGATTGCAATCTATACATCTATGCATTACAAGAATAATTGAACAAAATATTTTTTTTGTTGTTATCTGATAAGCACAGTAAATTTTGAAGGTATTTATAAATAAAATGACATTAAACATTGTTTGGATCATGATTAAATGTAACATTAAATAATCTAATCTACGGTAATATCAAAAGTGCTTGAATCCATTCCTTTAGCTACTTTAAATACAATTTGAAGAGAAAATTAATTTGACATATAATAGAAATCGAATATAGCGGAACGGCATTTATTTCAATTTATATATTTTATTTTTATTGCAACAATTTACCACATGATTTTGTTTTATTCATTAGAATAATATTTTCTGAACTATGTTTTGTTTCAAGATAAACAAAAATATTATTAAGTAGACACAACAGAGAAAAAAAACTATTCGGTAAAAACTATCGTTTGTTTGGTTAAAAGATCGCGTAAGTGAATATTAATAGAAAGTTCAAAATTTTTAATATAAAAGTTGAAAAATCTTGATACTACCATGCATTTACAGAACAAAATCGTTAAATCGGTAAAAAAAATTTAAGAAAGCTTTTGTGGCAAGAATAAACAACATTTGATTTTATTTATTTATAAAAAAATGTATTTTGTGCAGCAAAGCACATTTTGAGCATTAATTGAATTATTTATCTTATTTTTGCAATTTGCTTCATTTATTGAGATTGCTTTTTAAGAAATCATCCTTAACTGAAATACGGACTATTTTTTATTTTATGAAAGTGTACTGGTACTGGTGAAAACAAATTCTTTAAAAATATTACTGATTTTGCATTTTAGTAATTTTTGCCATGATTTATTAACAGTTTCAAAATTAGTTAAAATGCGGTAATTTTTGATACAATGTTAAGCGGTGTGTGTACATCAGAAGGAACCGGTCAAGAAAAAAATCAAATGGGCAGCAGTAGAAGCGAAAGCAAGCCAGATAGGGTGAAGAAAAGCCCCAAGAAAACGCTCCCTCTCCTTTGTTCTGCTGTTCGTAAAGCCTTCCTTTCCTTCCGATTTCCATATTAGCCTTTATATAAAAAAAAAAGTTGTTTGTTTTAGATGTACAGCTTGGTTGGGAATAAATTACAGAAAAGTACAGATAAAAATATTGAAAATGAGGAAGGAATAAGCTTGCTTGTAGATCCATTTTGGGTGTTTTTGGGTATTAATTACAAACATATACTTTTCGTCACGACTGCATTTAATATTAAAATCAGTTTATGTTAAACTTCAAGTCCCGTCTGGTGGATCAATCGGACGTGGCACTGGGCTGATCGATTTGAACTCCGTGGCGGGCGCACATAAATTCAAAGTGTAAATTTGAGTAAAATCAATATCTGTGCCTGTCATAGTTTTTGTTTCAGATTTTTTTTTTAATAAATTAAATAAATTACCACATTGTATATATTTTTAGAAATATTTATTCTTTGTTTTATATGGTACACATGAATTTAAAACTTTAAAAACGCCAGGATTATGCTTCATTTGTTATTTAAGTCAGCAACATGTTAGATTTTGAATTTAGAACACATTGTTTTATATTTCATATTCACAAAATGATAATAAAGAAAAATAATTTGATTCCATTTAATTCGAAATGTTTAAAAAAATTGCTTTTGAATTTGAATTATTATTTTTTTAAATCGTGTTGTGTTGTTTCAGCAATGTTTGTAAAATTTGCTTTTTAATTTTAAATTACATAAAATTTAAAGAAAATCAGGTAAACAATCACTAATCTCGTATTGCATAAAAAAATTGATAAACCTGCGTTTATTTGAGAAATATTTGTGGTTTTTGTTTTTCTCCTCGTTTTTTCTTTTCTTATATTTTCAGGTGTTTTAAATTTTCAACCTCATCAGTGCATTCCATTTTCTACAACTCCTGCGATCGGATGTCAGTCTCTTGGACAACATAGATGAAACATTTCGAAGACTGCGCTTTCGTATTTAGATCAGCATGAAAACAAAGTCGAGGAACCCGACGAAAATCTTTTAGGAAATTTAAAAAAAACATTGATTAATTTAGCATTCATGCAATTTTTCTGTTAGGAATTATGATTGATATTCGTCATCTTGAGAGTAGAAAAGAGGAGAATGTAGGGATTATGGGTTGCAGGATTGAATATGTAATAAATTATTAAATGAGTATTTATTATAACATTGATATAAATCATAAATAATAGTTAAGAGCGCAACAAAAAGTGCGCACCTTCATGAATATTGCCTTGTTAGCTGATTGCGGATGGAGTGCGAGAGCGCTAGCGAGCTGCGAGAGAACAACAAGCGAGAAAACAACGAGATGCGCGCGGCTGGCGAAAGAGAGAATGAAGATTGTCAAATCAGTTTTGTGGTTAATTTCTGTGGAATAAGACGTGTTGTTTGTTGATTGCAAAATATCTGTGTTTTTATTATAAAAGAAAGTCCCCGATCACGACAATTACGAGGAGGCGTATGGACAGAAGCGAAGGCAGCAGCACCAGCTCTTCCGAGCAAAAGTGCGCCACCAGGAAGAGTTGGAGTTTGAGGACATGGAGCAGCTGCATCGCTCAAACGAAACGCGCAAGTTCTACAAGAAGCTCAACGGATCCCGAAACGGCTTCACGCCGCGAGTCGAAATGTGCCGGGATAAAAATGGAGCTATCTTGACGAACGAGCGTGAGGTGATTGACAGGTGGAAGCAGCACTTCGATGAACACCTGAATGGCGCAGAAGCAGAGGCAGGGGTCCAAGGCGGCAGGAGAGAGGACTTCATCGGTACAGCGGGAGAAGGAGAGGAGCCAGTTCCCACGATGAGGAAGTTAAGGATGCCATCAAGAAGCTGAAGAACAACAAAGCAGCGGGTAAGGATGGTATCGGTGCTGAACTCATCAAGATGGGCCCGGAGAAGCTGGCGTCCTGTCTGCACCGACTGATAGTCAGGGTCTGGGAGTCAGAACAGCTACCGGAGGAGTGGAAAGAGGGAGTAATATGCCCGATCTACAAGAAGGGGGACAAGTTAGATTGTGAGAACTACCGTGCCATCACAATCCTCAACGCGGCCTACAAAGTGTTCTCCCAGATCCTCTTCAGCCGCCTATCGCCAATAGCGGAAGGTTTTGTTGGAAGTTATCAAGCCGGATTCGTCATGGGGAGATCAACAACCGACCAAATCTTCACTATGCGACAAATCCTCCAAAAGTGTCGCGAGTACCAAGTCCCCACGCACCACCTTTTCATCGACTTTAAAGCCGCGTACGACTCAGTCGATCGCGAAGAGCTATGGAAAATTATGGACGAGAACGGTTTTCCCGGGAAGCTGATCAGACTGATCAAGATGACGATGGATGGGGCTAGGTGTTGTGTGAAGATATCGGGTGCGGAATCGGACTCGTTTACTTCACTTGGGGGGCTTCGGCAAGGCGATGGGATCTCTTGTCTTTGTTTCAATGTCGTGCTAGAAGGTGTTATGAGACGAGCGGGCTTCAATATGCGGGGCACGATCTTCAGCAAGTCCAACCAGTTCATCTGCTTCGCCGACGACATGGACATTGTTGGCAGAACGTTCAAGGCGGTTGCGGATGCGTACACCGACTTGAAGCGGGAAGCAGAGAAGGTTGGGCTAAGGGTGAATGTGGCGAAGACAAAGTACCTGCTGGCAGGAGGAACCGAGTCCCTTAGGGCTCGCATTGGGCCAAGCGTTACAATCGACGGGGACGAATTCGAGGTAGTGGAGGAGTTTGTATACCTCGGATCGTTGGTAACGTCGGACAACAGCTGCAGCAGGGAAATTCGGAGGCGCATCATCGCTGGAAGTCGTGCCTATTTCGGTCTTCACAAGAGCCTAAGGTCCCGGAAATTCTCCCTACATACGAAGTGTTCCATCTACAAGTCGCTGATAAGACCGGTCGTCCTCTACGGGCACGAGACGTGGACAATGCTCGAAGAGGACTTACGAGCGCTAAGCGTCTTCGAACGTCGAGTGCTAAGGACCATCTTTGGCGGCGTATATGAGAACGACGGATGGCGGCGGAGAATGAACCACGAACTTGCACAACTCTACAACGAACCAAGCATCCGGAAGGTCGCGAAGGCTGGACGGTTGCAGTGGGCCGGTCATGTTGGGATGCCGGAACGTACCGAGCAATTGAGCCAACGGAACCAGAAGATCAATCCTGCGAAGTTGGTGTTTGTGTCGGAACCGGTAGGAACAAGACGTAGGGGTGCAACGTGCGAGGTGGGTGGACCAAGTGGAGAGCGATCTAGAAAGTGTGGGTGCACCGCGAAATTGGAGACATGCAGCCATGGACCGAGCTTGTTGGCGGAGAATCGTGCAGCAGGCCAAGCTAATGGTGTAGCGCCAATAAAAGTAAGTAAGTAAGTTCCTGGAAGGATTTCAACTATTCTAAATAAAGTAAAATGATGATTTTGTGTTAATAATGCAATCGATGCCTCTCCACGTGTTCACCGTCTCATATGGGGCGTCGTGGTTTCCACCTAGCCGTCATAGCATACTAAGGAAATGCGATGCTTTTGAAGGATGAATCGTTGGTTTTGGAGACACCGGACGTCGATCCAATGCGCACCTTGGGGACAGAATGGACAACCCTAATTCCTTCTGGAATGTGTTCATTGGACCATCCCCTACACACCTGTCTTTATTCCAAGTGAATCCATGTTGTCCCCAGACCTGTAGGAACGATTGAACGAAAAGCACAAAAATCCCATAGTAATTTCCATGTAAACTTTAAACCGCTGGGGACAGGCCAATTCTCAACCAAATGGGCTGATATTTGGCATGAGAGTCCCTATGGGTATCCTCTACTAGGGGAACCTCGGTTTGCCCGATTCTGAGAACTTTTGGTTTTGGATGAAACACCCTAATGTATACATGAAGGTGGGTCTAGGAAGTCATATTAAGAATTTCGTTTTTCGAGTGATTTTATAGCCTTTCCTCAGTAAGGTGAGGAAGGCAAAAATATAAAAATTGAAATAACAAGCCATACTCTGAAAAAATTGTTTTAAAATGCATTTCAAACTAGTTCAGTTGTTTTGCAATCATTAGATTTCAAAAAATGTAAGATGTGACGAAAACAAAAAAAATCAGCAAAAAAAATGCAGTACTGTACGTCCATTTTTTTAAAACAACTCTATAGATTTTTTAATAAATCCAAACTGCTAGATGCTAGAAATGATTCTTAGCGCAGGGAAATGCATTTTTAAAACCCGGGATTTTTTAGATTTAGTCCCGGGAATTTCAGAAATTGGAAAAAAATCAAATTTTTGTCTGGAATTTAAGATTTTGTTGAAAACTTAGAAATCGATTAAAATTTATAGCATTATTCATTTAAGCCAAATGAGGGTTTTTTTTTTTAATTTCGGTTTACAGATACGCAAAGTAGGTACCTAGCACTTAACATATTTGTTGTTATTTTTGAAAAGACTGTTTATTTAGTCAAGCCTCGGTTTAGCATCGCATATGGGAGATGCAAAACCAAGGCGTGTATAACTGAAGCACAGAGCTTTTTGGCTATTTGGGAGACATTGGCTATAATCGTATGAAAAATCATGCATATATCAATTTTTTTTTGTGTTTTGGAATCAGGATGATGTAGCTGTCCATTGCACTTATGACATGAAAATTTTCACAAGAATACGTATTTTTCCTGCATTATGAAAATGTTTTTTTCTCTGAAAAAAAAGCTCTAAAAAATTATTAATGCAATATGGGTATCAAATGATCGCGTTTTGCCTTCCTCACTGAGGTAAGGCTATAATCCTGCTCTAAAAATGAACTTTTTATCAAAAGCTCAAAGACCCACCTTCATGTATACATATCGACTCAGAATCGAAAACTGAACAAATGTCTGTGTGTGTGTATGTGTGTGTGTATGTGTGTGTGTATGTGTGTGTGTATGTGTGTGTGTATGTGTGTGTGTATGTGTGTGTGTATGTATGTATGTGACTAAAATTCTCACTGAGTTTTCTCAGCACTGGCTGAACCGATTTTGATCAAACCGGTTGCATTCGACTTGGTTCATGGTCCCATACATCGCTATTGAATTGTTTGAAGTTTCGATAACTAGTTCAAAAGTTATGTATAAAAATGTGTTTTCACATATATCCAGATCTCATTTATATACATGTAAACGATGTCCGGATCCATCATCCAACCCATCGTTGGTTAGGTAATCGAGAGACCTTTCCAACAAGTCCACAACATTGAAGATCTGGCAACCCTGTCTCGAGTTATAACCACTTAAGTGATATTTATGTACTTTTTTGAAGCCGGATCTCACTTAAATGTATGTAAACGGTGTCCGGATCCATCATTCAACCCATCGTTGGTTAGGTAATCGAGAGACCTTTCCAACAAGTCCACAACATTGAAGATCTGGCAACCCTGTCTTGAGTTATGACCACTTAAGTGATATTTATGTACTTTTTTGAAGCCGGATCTCACTTAAATGTATGTAAACGTTGTCCGGATCCATCATTCAACCCATCGTTGGTTAGGTAATCGAGAGACCTTTCCAACAAGTCCACAACATTGAAGATCTGGCAACCCTGTCTCGAGTTATGACCACTTAAGTGATATTTATGTACTTTTTTGAAGCCGGATCTCACTTAAATGTATGTAAACGGTGTCCGGATCCATCATTCGACCCATCGTTGGTTAGGTAATCGAGAGACCTTTCCAACAAGTCCACAACATTGAAGATCTGGCAACCCTGTCTCGAGTTATAACCACTTAAGTGATATTTATGTACTTTTTTGAAGCCGGATCTCACTTAAATGTATGTAAACGGTGTCCGGATCCATCATTCAACCCATCGTTGGTTAGGTAATCGAGAGACCTTTCCAACAAGTCCACAACATTGAAGATCTGGCAACCCTGTCTTGAGTTATGACCACTTAAGTGATATTTATGTACTTTTTTGTAGCCGGATCTCACTTAAATGTATGTAAACGTTGTCCGGATCCATCATTCGACCCATCGTTGGTTAGGTAATCGAGAGACCTTTCCAACAAGTCCACAACATTGAAGATCTGGCAACCCTGTCTCGAGTTATAACCACTTAAGTGATATTTATGTACTTTTTTGAAGCCGGATCTCACTTAAATGTATGTAAACGGTGTCCGGATCCATCATTCAACCCATCGTTGGTTAGGTAATCGAGAGACCTTTCCAACAAGTCCACAACATTGAAGATCTGGCAACCCTGTCTTGAGTTATGACCACTTAAGTGATATTTATGTACTTTTTTGAAGCCGGATCTCACTTAAATGTATGTAAACGTTGTCCGGATCCATCATTCAACCCATCGTTGGTTAGGTAATCGAGAGACCTTTCCAACAAGTCCACAACATTGAAGATCTGGCAACCCTGTCTCGAGTTATGACCACTTAAGTGATATTTATGTACTTTTTTGAAGCCGGATCTCACTTAAATGTATGTAAACGGTGTCCGGATCCATCATTCGACCCATCGTTGGTTAGGTAATCGAGAGACCTTTCCAACAAGTCCACAACATTGAAGATCTGGCAACCCTGTCTTGAGTTATGACCACTTAAGTGATATTTATGTGCTTTTTTGAAGCCGGATCTCACTTAAATGTATGTAAACGTTGTCCGGATCCATCATTCGACCCATCGTTGGTTAGGTAATCGAGAGACCTTTCCAACAAGTCCACAACATTGAAGATCTGGCAACCCTGTCTCGAGTTATAACCACTTAAGTAAAATTTATGTACTTTTTTGAAGCCGGATCTCACTTAAATGTATGAAAACGATGTCCGGATCCATCATTCGACCCATCGTTGGTTAGGTAATCGAGAGACCTTTCCAACAAGTCCACAACATTGAAGATCTGGCAACCCTGTCTCGAGTTATGACCACTTAAGTGATATTTATGTACTTTTTTGAAGCCGGATCTCACTTAAATGTATGTAAACGTTATCCGGATCCATCATTCGACCCATCGTTGGTTAGGTAATCGAGAGACCTTTCCAACAAGTCCACAACATTGAAGATCTGGCAACCCTGTCTCGAGTTATGACCACTTAAATGATATTTATGTACTTTTTTGAAGCCGGATCTCACTTAAATGTATGTAAACGTTGTCCGGATCCATCATTCGACCCATCGTTGGTTAGGTAATCGAGAGACCTTTCCAACAAGTCCACAACATTGAAGATCTGGCACCCCTGTCTTGAGTTATGACCACTTAAGTGATATTTATGTACTTTTTTGAAGCCGGATCTCACTTAAATGTATGTAAACGTTGTCCGGATCCATCATTCGACCCATCGTTGGTTAGGTAATCGAGAGACCTTTCCAACAAGTCCACAACATTGATGATCTGGTAACCATGTTTCGAGTGATGACCACTTAAGTTATATCTGTGTACTTATTTTTCTGGATCTAAAAAAAAATAGCTTGCAAACCACTTATATTCAAAATGAGGAAGGCATCAACCACATAGGTGAATTAAGTTAGTTTTTTTATTCATTCCGAATATAATGCCATTTTTTAATTGAAAATACTCGAAATTTTCACAAAACTACGTAGCTTCGAAAAAATACTCAAAATTAAAGTTTGTACAATATGGGTATCAAATGAACGAATTTTTTTCATTCATTTCGAATTAAAAGACATTTTTTTATATACTGAAAAAATAACAAAACTACGCATCTTCGAAAAAAAATATCAAAATTCCAGTTTTTCACGAATGGGTATCAAATGACCGGAATTTTTTCAAACATTTCGAATGTAATCACAACATTTTTCGAAATGCTCAAGTTATTTACTACTTATGTTCGTAAAAAAAACTCAAAATTGAAGTTTTTCACTATATGGGTAGCAATAACTGTAAATTTTAAAAATGTTTAAAAATTGTTGTTATTACATTCGAAATGTATGAAAAAATCTCGATCATTTGATACCCACATTGTGAAAAACAGATATTTTGAGTATTTCTTCAAAAATACGTAGTTTTGTGAAAATTATGAGTATTTTCAAAAAATGTTGTTATAACATTTGAAATGTATGAAAAAAATCCCGATCATTTGAACCCATATCGTGAAAAACTGGAATTTTGATATTTTTTATTCGAAAATACGTAGTTTTGTTATTTTTTCAGTATTTAAAAAAATGTCTTTAAATTCGAAATGAATGAAAAAATTTCGTTCATTTGATACCCATATTGTAAAAACTTAAATTTTTAGTATTTTTTCGAAACTACGTAGTTTTGTGAAAATTTCGAGTATTTTCAATAAAAAATGGCATTATATTCGGAATGAATGAAAAAACGCGATCATTTGATACCCATATTGCATTAATAATTTTGTAAAAAACTGAAATTTTGAGTTTTTTTCGAAAATTCGTAGTTTAGTGAAAACATTGTGTATTCTCAAAAATGGTGTTATTACATTCGAAATATATGAAAAAATCGGATCATTTGATACCCATATTGCAACAACAATAATTTTTGAGTATTTTCTTGAGAAACATAGCATTTTCAAAATACAGAAAAAATACGTTTTTTTTTTGTAAAAAAAAATCATATAATTTTTAGCTGACATCATCCCGATTCCAAAACACCTTATTTTATATGTTTGCATGATTTTTAATACGATGATAACCAATGTCTCCCATGTAGGTAATCCAAATCCCATAAACTCTGTGCTCCAATTAAGCACTGAAACAGAACAAAACAATTAGTACACCGATTTCCAAATGTATTGCTTTAAAACCCCAGACTGTAGTTCCGATTTTCCCCAGTTGACGGTAGTGACTTGAAGATAATTTGTAAAATATTTTTTTATATAAAACATGTAAGCCTAAACTTATCTAAAAATTTACATTGACTGGTATAATTTTATTTGTTGTGTTTTTTTTTTGTTATTTTAGACATTTAAAAAAAAATCATTGGCTTTTCTAGTTATGTCATATAAAAAAGTAAAAAAAAATTACAGGAGACTTATTTAAATTGAATTACATTGGATTAGAAATGTTTGGTGCATTTTAAATCCAAATAATTTATGTTAAGCTATATTGAAACTACTATCTCTGTTTAGATTGACGTTTGATAGTATTTTGCTAATTCTATGATTGTAAGCTTAAAAACATAACAAATATAATAAAAACATAGATTTTATGACCGTTTTAAAAAATTCCAGGAATCCCGGAAATTCCCGGGATTTTAAAAATAATTCTCCCGTTTCCCGGGAAATTCAAAACCTACCTTTACATAATCAAGCTTGAGCAATTTCTACGGTATTGAAAAAAGCAGAAAAAAAATGACCAAAGTCATTGATTTCAAATATGTGATTTTTTCCAAAAATCTTTTTTTTTTTCAAAAAAATCATATCTTTGTAACCAGATTTTAAAACGTCAATTTGAAAAATCGGAATATATTTCAGTGTACCTATTTTTTCTGAAAAGTTCTAATAACAACTTTGCCGAAGACGCCTAATCGATCAGAAAATTCTTTCTTAAGATACAGATATTCAAAGATTCACCATTTTGTATAGGGGAAACATGCCCATTTTAAGCCTAATAAGCGGTCGTGTTTGAATGATCCTGGATAATCTGGATTGTTCCTTGAAATTTACTAAAACCAAGTACACCAACGAGTAGAGCAACTTTTTGTGAACATTTCTGTTTATTTTCACTTTTATTAAAAGTAATGCTATTCCTTTTACAAGCATTTAAAAAAAATATTTCAAAAATGCATTCTATCAGTAGAGTGCATTGGGCCACGCCCATTTTTCTATTTTCAACTTAGTTCTTTTTTTCTTCCAGCGCTCTTTTGGGTCTGCTTAGTGCTACCAAAATTGATGAAATTTTAAGCGAACACTCACGAAAAGTAGCATTAATAGCGAAAGTTTCCTGGCATCACTGGCTCACTCCAACAGGCGCTGCACCAGCATGTTGATGGTGTTGGTGGCCACCCTTTGTTCTTTATTTCCCTTCGCTTCTCGCTCGGTTTTCTTCAGCCTTCGATTAGAATCGGTATTCAAAATTGAAAAGTCAAAAGACTTAGCGCGTTTGTTTTTTGTTGGTGCTTGCTAATTATTTACATTTTTCGGGATTAATTTTCAAGTGAGTGACTAAGTAATGGTGAAAAGAACATGTTGCCGGTAGTTGGAAACAATTTTATATCTTAAGCGCTTTGAAATCGTTAGCGCAAGTGAAAAGATATTGATGGCGACTTTTGTTAAGCAGTTAACCTCTGATCTTGCGTGTGGATGTGTGCCACCAAAATAATGAGAAATGGTCTCGCAAAATAGAAATTATGATCAAAAGTGCATTAAATTTGATCTTTTTGGCCAGTAAGTGGCATAAATTTGCGTGCTTACTCGAGGCGGTGTTGTTGCTGGTAAGTTTATAGCATGAAAAGTATTTTTGGAGCTTTAATCGAGCATCAAACTCTCCATATGACGAAGATAGGTGTTTGATTAGAAAAGGTATATTTCCCCTAATCAGCCCACAAAAATGAATGGAGCCTTTTATGGACAAATGGATTCTTTTGACATGGGGTTTTATTCAAATAATAAAAATACGAAGAAAAGATATTTTAATGCTTTGCAATATTTAAATAGTTGAAAAATTGCTTTACGTTATCTAACGTCAAAAAGTAAAAATATTGGTGAACAAAAGGCATAACAATGTGAGAAAGGCAATAACCACCAACAGGTGGATTAAACAACTTTTTCCAAGCGTGTTTGTTATAATGAGTGCAAAACAAATCCCTCGTCAATCTCCGTCCCAAACATCCAACGCAATGCTTGACCTCGTGGAAAATCTTCCATCAGGTTGAATTAACGCGTTTGATAATTTTCCACCATCTTGGCGTTATTTCTTTTTCTTTTTTCGCCAAACCTTAAGGGTCCCCCGAAATAGCGGTTCTTCACACTACGGCCGATGGTCCGAAGTTTTCCAAGTTACGGCCGAGGATGAGACTTTTTATTGTCCTTTCTGGGGAAATGTTTGTTCAAAAGTAAATCGCACCCTGGACGAACATCCGCGGACATCAACGACCGACCTTCTCGAGTGGGAGCAGTGAATAAAAAAAAGCACACCCAAAAATGTCGGGGCAAATATAACTTCAGGGGGTTGTTTCATTTTTTTTTTCGGCTCGGTGGGACAGCCCACGTCAAGTCGAGGGACAGCAAACATAAGAAAAGTTTTGCGGAGCGAGCGTGGCGCGCGCAATGAGCGTCTAATTTATGAGCCATTAAGGCCAGGTTTTTCTTAAGGTTCCCTTTCCCGAGTGCGGCGGATGCGCTTCAGTTGGTTTTCCCGAGAAGGCCAAGAAGTGGGCTTAATTATGGTGTGAAGAGTCCTCTCAACGACCGTAAAAACGACCTGCTGTTGGAAAATTTGGCTCAACAACTTTTCGTCGCGTTTGTTTTCGCTACGGTGAACTCAATAATTGCGGTAATTATTGCGCTACTTCAACGCAAACCCCCTGGTTTGTTTGGCTGTTTTTGAGGTGTTACAGCGTCAATGGACTGCTAGAAAATGGGAGTAGGTGTTTAAACGAGGTGAACATAAGATTTTAGTTGATTTACAGGAATTTCAAATAAAACTATTGCAAGTGTCCCTGAATTGGACCCAACTTTCGACCTATGTCCCTGTTTTCGACCCACGCTAAATAAACAGAATTTAGGGATAGTTTTCCCACCAACAAATTATGAGTTATTTGTTGCATAACTAAGTCCCATCTATCACTGCAATAAAGCATTCCTTTCACACACCCGAAACTAGGACACAAAACCACAAAGTTTTGCTCTCCTTCCAAAGAGGGATGCAACTAATCTTTCAACTGCGATAACAGCATTCACTTTTATAGGCAACTTGTATCTCCGGTCATAAAATGCTCCTCACCCACTTCCCAACCGTCATGATTCAGTCACAAAACTTTTGTACTATTTTCGAGACCGATCAAACCATTTTCAGGACTCTTCACCCTCTGTCCCACCCACACTTGGGAAAGTTTCGTACGCAAAACTGTATTTTGTCTCTGGGCACACCCGCCCTATCTTCTTCCCCATTCAACAGTAAGCCAATTTAGTGGGGAGCAAACTAGAGGGGGGTTACCTGCACTAAAGCTTTGAGATATTGAGTTGTTTTTCTTTCACTTCCCGGGGGATGATGATTTGATATGAAACTATGGGGAGGAAACCTCCTCCCCCTTTACTACTCCCAGAACCGTTTCAGTTCTCGTTTGATCGTTCCGAAGCTTTTGTGGGGGAGGGGATGCCAAACGGGAGGGGTTATTGAAATAGAACCGATTTGAATTTCCAGTTTATTTGTCTTTCGTTTGACTTTTATCGCAACCGGGAGAGAGAGCTATTCACGGTAGTGTAGTTGTGCTCCGAAAAAGGGGCTTGCCCCTCCCTTTTTGATAAGTAGAGATTGGTTAGTTTTGGAATCTGGACAAATTGAAAATTAGAAAATGGGCAAGTGATTATTCGAAAATCTGTAAGTTGAAAAGGGATCTTCTTGTCAATTTAGTGTCTTGGGCAAAGTTGTAGGTTATAATTAAGACTTTTCGGAAAAAAATACTCCACTAAAATTTTAATTTCCAAAGTATTTATTTTTTTGAGATTTTCGGTCTGAATTAGGGGACTATTAAAGGGTTACATACATGTAGAAAATCACAAAATTTCATATCACAGAAAATTTATTGAATCAACTTAAAAGATGATTTTCTATCACTCCTGAAAGTTTCATGTAGATATTTTATGATTAAAGTAAGTTAAAGGCGATTTTAGCTGAAAATTTTGCCAGGCGCAAAGCGAACTGTCAAACTTTGCGAGCGTTTTTCTCTGAACACCGAGTTGATTTACGGGTGCCACGATATCTCAACATGGGATTGACAAAATTGGCTGAAATTTTGGGTGAAGACTCGCAAGACATATCCCGTGTGCATGACGAAGCGCGATTTTGAAATTTTGCATTTTTTTAAAATACAAAAATCAAAAACTTGCGATTTTTTAAATGAAAAACATTAAAATATTTTTATCTTTTTTAAAAATAAACTTTTTGAAAATCGGCCTTCGTCATGCACACGGGACCGGTTTAACGAGTCTTCACCAAAATTTTGAGCCGATTTGGTCAATGCAGTGTTGAGATATCGTGGCACCCGTTTTTGAAAACTTCAAATACCTTTGTCTCGGCCATGATACAACCAAATGTCCTCAAATTTGTTTTGTTAACAGATGAAAATATATATTTTAATGCCCTGAAAACAGATTTAAAAAAAGTTTATGTTTGTGCTCAAACCAACCTCTGACATTTATGCCGATTTACATGTTTGTAACCCCTTAAGGGAAAGGCATCTTTTGTGCTAGAGTTCAAGATTATGCAAAATCTGGAAACGTCATAATTCGAATTGTTGGACGCTTCAAAATCCGGACACCTGAACTTGTATCAACTCTTGAACTCTCTTGGACTTAATTTCCCTTACTTACTGTCAAATCTTATCATTTAATGAATTTTCAAATCAACTTTCAGCAAATTGCAGAACACTTTGATTAGTTTTAAACAGTTTTTTGGCTAAGTTTTACGAAAATCATTGCACATTGAATATAAGACACATGGAGGCTTCCTCATGTGGATCAAACATAAAAATCGGTATAATTAAAAGGTTTACTTAAAAAAACATGTCTTAATTTGGACCTTTATTCAAAAGCAATGGCCAGCAACAGCTTGTAATATCTCTATATTATATGAAAATTATGACCTGGAAGATACCATAAAAACAAAATAGAGTCCAAAACTTTATAGCCAAAAAGTGGTTTACGGATTTCTAATCAGACATTCTTGCCATAGCCAAAAAGTGGTTTACGGATTTCTAATCAGCCATTTTTGATTTTTAAGTTTTGAAGCAACAAAGGTAATTTTATTTTTTATTTTTTACATATGAAATTGTTATAAAAGTTGTATATTGCGTACATTTTCTCAAAATTGACATTCTGAAGCATATCTGCGAAAAATTTACACATTTCATTTTTCCTAGAAAAGAAAAAATGTTTAAATATATAGAATTTGATTTTTGGTTAAATTCTTGTCAAACATAATTGCTTAACTCAATTTAAGATGCTAGATCGAATATGCAGTCGAAAATTACTTAACACATATTTTTTGATGAAGTGCTTTGTTTTCAAGTTATAACCATTTTCAAAAGAATTTTTTTTTAATTTTTTTTTTTCGAAAAAACTGAGAAAATTTCCAACATTTTTTTGTTTTTTTTTTGCTTTGCTGATCGCGAGTCTTATTGTCGAAATAGAGTGTCTCTAAGATATTATGTAAACATTTTTTTCTCAGTGTCTTTATTAACGTTGGAAACTATTGGTTCAATTTGCAATGTTAAAAAATGAGTCGCTCTTTTCTATAGAAAAAAAACAAATAAACTGACTTAATAAACGAAAATATAAAACCTTTTAGTAATAAAAAGTAAAATTAATAATCGCTCTATTTTGTTACCATGTACTATTGGACAGGGTTGCCAGATTTTAAAATTGTTTTCCTCATCGTATACATCAAACAAGTTTTGCAAAAAGTTTCACGGATCGATCTGATTTTTTCCATATGCATAAATAGGCCAATGACCGAAATTTGTGCAAAATCCATGCATAAAAACCTACCGGTCAAGGGTTTTCCAAATTTTGGTCTTGGGGGCTTCCATAAACCACGTGGAAACTATAAGGAGGGGGTATTTAACAGAGCACATTAACCAGAGCTTGATGCACCTAGAGTTTAGTATATTCAAAACTGCGGGAACTAGGGAACTATCAATATATTTTTTTGCATATTTGCATTCGCGTCCGAGAAAAGATTACAAAATATCTAATAAGGGACCATCCATAAATCACGTGAACACTTTTTTTCAAAGTTCAGACCCAACCCCCTCATGGACAATTTCCATACAAAACAAATCGTTTTTGAATGGAGCTATCCTGCTCGTTCCTAATGTAAACATCAACTGGCGTGATCAGGATAGCCTTTTTGTTTACACTTCGACATTGGCCTATTTAAATTGCTTTGCTTGATTTTTCCATATAAGCCATTCAATGGGAGGAACTTCTTCAATGAACGAATAAATACGGTTTAGTTCCGCGAATTTGAAGAAAATAATTTACAACGAAGTTCATAACTTCTGGCTCCCAAAGCTCATTTCGACGCAGTCGAGCTATCTTGTCGTACATCGCTTTTTGACGTTCCGAGAAAAACGCGTTTTAATGTTTGACCTTGAATAAACTAAAACGAGCGCACGCAATGTAAACAATAACAAACACGTTTTGTTTTGTTTTGTTTCGTTGAATTTGGTTGCCGGAGTCCCGAGTTATAGTTAAAAAATGTTTACGTTAGTCGAGTTTGTACCAGTGTCAAAGGCGTTCTGACCTGAAATCCCTTTGGCCAGGTGTCGCACTTACATCAATTAAAAAAAAAACTTCTTGCATAAAAAGAGCAACAACAATGCATGGGGTTTTTTCAGTTTTTTTTGAATATCTCAGGATTGAAATCGAACTTTGGGGATCTTTGAAGGTCAAAAGGTGAGGCATTGTGAGCTGCACAAAATGGCGTTCTTAGCTCAATTTGGCGTCGGCGACGATTTAATTTAACTCTGGAGAATTGTTTAGCGGCCTAAATGCCATAAAAGTATCCAAAACCTTGTTCTGACAAATTGACCATGTTGATATTACGGGCTTTTATCGGTAGTTTTCGGTGAAATTAAACTCACAAATTAGAAGAAAGGAATGAAACTGATAGGTGGATAGATGACTATTGTCTTAGAAGAAGATGGAAAAGGACGGAAACTAAGTCAGCGAAAGGGCCATATGAGAAAGCGTACGTGTGTGATCAAGTCTTTTAACCTTCTAATTTGGCTGTGTACAAGTACTGAGTCGCAACCTCAGTAAGTGTACACAGACAAATCATCCCTGTGTGTCATCCAAATGACTCAAGGACGGTCAAAAGAAATGATCACACACCGCTTAGATACGCTTCCGGCACGTAATTTTCATTCTCTCGATACATGATTTACAACCAAGTGTTTCGGGTTTCTCGCTGACTTAGTTTCCGCAGGAAGGTGCTGTGTCCTATCCCTCGCCTAGACCAGACCAAAATCCATGAAAAAACTGACAGACCAAATCTGTCAGACCAAGACTGTCAGACCAAAGAGCAAAAAGTAAACAATCTTGGTCTTTGACGTAGGTGCACACAAATCAAGAAAAGAAAATTAAAAAAAAATATTTTTCCAATTCAATGACTGGGTTTGGACTGCAAAATTGAATGTACCGTAAACTGGGGTGACATTGATAGCCCGGGGTGACTTTGATAGGTTTTTCAAATGCCCGTCAAATTAATATCCATACATTTTTGAGAATTTTAAGTATGTAAGCATTAAAGGATAGCTTATTATCGAACATATATGCAAAAATGTGACTGTTACATTGGATGTATCAAAATTAGTGGCCAAATCAAATTTCTATCAATGTCACCCGGGCTATCAAAGTCACCCCAGTTTACGGTACGTCAGAAAATGATTAAACAGTGCGGCGTCCTGTACACCGACAATTCAATAAGCAGTTGAAAGCATTTTTCTTCCATTTTAATTTTTGATCGCGTTTTCGGTTTACACCTAAAAAATCTTGAAATTATTTATACAGATTTGTGATTCCTCTCTTTCCATCATTCCCTTGAGTTTCCGTCCTTTTCCATCTTCTTCTAAGACACTAGTCATCTATCCACCTATCAGTTTCATTCCTTTCTTCTAATTTGTGAGTTTAATTTCACCGAAAACTACCGATAAAAGCCCGTAATATCAACAATTATGGTGATTGAAACAAAGTTGGGTAAATAAACAATCAGTCCCAATACTGAGCAAATTGACCATGTCGAACAACTCTAATGTTCTTTTCTTCTGATAGGGTTGCCAGATTTTCATAAATAATTATTCATCGGAAAGATCTTTGGAAAACCCATCCAATGACCGGACACATGATGGATTTGGATTTCATGTTGTTCAAAAGGAGTAGAGATAACACGTAAGCAGTGATGGAATAATCGCAAAAAAAATCATTTTCGCTTGCGAAAATTGGTGATGATTTTCCTAGTTAGCACCTTATTCATTTCGGTTTGTTTACACACATTACCCATCTGCAAAACGTGACAGATCATTTTTAGACGTGTGACGTTACACCAAGATGATGATTTTTTGAGTTTTCATTTTACCGATCTTTCGTGCGCGAGAGAGGAGAGCTAAATTCCCTTTCGATTTTTTTTTCTTAATGAGCGTCAAATGATTTTCTTTTGATGATGATTCTTCCATCGCTGCACGAAAGTGCTCATTACTTCTGTTGATCATGAAAATTAATTTCTCATCGGAGCAATTCTCTACGAAATCGGTCTTTTTTCTTCAATTTTAATTTTTGTATTTTTTAATCCGGCTGAAACTTTTTTGGTGCCTTCGGTATGCCCAAAGAAGCCATTTTGCATCATTAGTTTGTCCATATAATTTTCCATACAAATTCGGCAGCTGTCCATACAAAAATGATGTATGAAAATTCAAAATCTGTATCTTTTGAAGGAATTTTTGATCGATTTGGTGTCTTCGGCAAAGTTGTAGGTATGGATACGGACTACACTGGAAAAATAATACACGGTAAAAAAATTTGGTGATTTTTTATTTAACTTTATCACTAAAACTTGATTTACAAAAAACTATTTTTAATTTTTTTATTTTTGATATGTTTTAAGACATAAAATGCCAACTTTTCAGAAATTTCCAGGTTGTGCAAAAATCACTGACCGAGTTATGAATTTTTTAATCAATACTGATTTTTCAAAAATCGAAATTTTGGTCGTAAAAATTTTCAACTTCATTTTCGATGTAAAATCAAATTTGCAATCAAAAGTACTTTACTAAAATTTTGATAAAGTGCACCGTTTTCAAGTTATAGCCATATTTAAGTGACTTTTTTGAAAATAGTCGCAGTTTTCATTTTTAAATTAGTGCACATGTTTGCCCAGTTTTGAAAAAATATTTTGAAAAGCTGAGAAAATTCTCTATATTTTGCTTATTCGGACTATGTTGATACGACCTTTAGTTGCTGAGATATTGCAATGCAAAGGTTTAAAAACAGGAAAATTGATGTTTTCTAAGTTTCACCCAAACAACCCACCATTTTCTATCGTCAATATCTCAGCAACTAATGGTCCGATTTTCAATGTTAATATATGAAACAATTGTGAAATTTTCCGATCTTTTCGAAAAAATATTTTGGAATTTTCAAATCAAGACAAACATTTTAAAAGGGCGTAATATTGAATGTTTGGCCTTTGTGAAATGTTAGTCTTGATTTGAAAATTCCAAAATATTTTTTCGAAGAGATCGAAAATTTCACAAATGTTTCATATTAACATTGAAAATCGGACCATTAGTGCTGAGATATTGACGATAGAAGGTGTTGAGTGAATTAGCATCTTTGCGCATATCAGCAAGGTCGATCAAATAAGCAAAATATGAGAATTTTCTCAGCTTTTCAAAATTTTGCCATTAAAAATGAAAACTGCGACTATTTTCAAAAATCACTTAAATATGGCTATCTTGAAACGGTTACTTTATCAAAATTTCGGTAAAAACTTTTTGATTGCAAATTTGATTTTACATCGAAAATGAAGTTGAAAAATTACGACAAAATTTCGATTTAAAAATCAGTATTGATTAAAATTCATAACTCGGTCGTATGCAAACCTGAAAGAAATTGGCATTTTATGCCTTCTAAACATATCAAAAAAAATAAAAAAATTAAAAATAGTGTTTTTTAAATCAAGTTTTAGTGATAAAAGTTAAATAAAAAATCACAATTTTACCGTGTGATCAGTAGTCCAACGCGAAAGACACAAATCGATCAAAATCCTAAAAGACTGAACACAATTTTTTATGGACACTTTGTGGTATGGAAATTATATGGACAAACTAATGATGCAAAATGGCTTTGGGCATACCGAAGGCACCAAAAAAGTTTCAGTCGGATTAAAAAATACAAAAAAAATCGAATGACCGAAATCCTAGAGAACTGCTCATCGGGAAAATCTGTCCAGTAACACATCCACCGAAGGTTCGCATGATACATCTGGACATCGTTTTCATCAAATTCATATGAGATCCAGTCTTGAAAAAGCATATAAAGGAGGTATTAGACTGTGATAAACAAACAAACTTGCCACTTTCTTCTCAATACGGTTACGTTGGTTGGTTGTCAGATCTTGAAAATCTCAGTGTCAGCGGAACAATCCCTCAAATACCCATTCCCTTGTGGACCACCGATCAGTGAGGTACTCCTGGATATTAGCTCCTGAAGCTCACCAGCAGGATTGGCAGATTTGAAGAAGCTAAAGAATGCCGAAGCGCTACCTGTAAAGCCAGGCAGTTTGAGCAAGGACGCTCAAAATTCGTCTGGAAACCAGTTCGCTACCCTCCCTGTGGACGTGAGCGAGAAGGAAGAATTTGAACGACGGGAAAAGTTGCCACCCATTTTTGTGAAAACATCGTCATCGGATTCGGTGCGAAAGTGGTTGACCGGATTTATCAAATCTGGTGCTTTACGAGCTTCCATTCGCTTGTGTGCTGATGGACTCAAAATTCTGCTACCTAGAAAGGATTACAACTACGTTCGGGATTTCTTGAACAACACAAAGATTGAATACTACAGCCATGACGATCCAGGTAAACGCCCCATGAAACAGGTCCTCCGAGGCCTGTACGACATGGATGTGAGTGTGCTGAAAGAAGAGCTCAAAACTCTTAAGTTGAACGTGATCGAAGTCTTCAAGATGACGAGACACATCAAGGACATCAAGTATCGTGATCAACTGTACCTGGTTCATCTCGAGAAAGGATCGACAACGCCGTCTGAGCTGAAAGCAGTTCGGGCAATTTTCAACATCATCGTGACTTGGGAACGTTATCGTCCAGTGCACCGTGACGTGACACAATGTTCGAATTGCTTGCAGTTTGGACATGGTGGAACCTGCGGAGGTGAGCACAAAACTCAAGCTTGCGAAACAATCAACGAGAACATCGAAGCGAAATGCTTCAATTGCGGCGGCGACCATTCTACCAAGAATAGAAGCTGCCCAAAACGAGCTGAGTTTGTAAAAATTCGGCAGCAAGCGACGACGAGGCACCAACCAAATCGTCGCAAAACACCACCAGCATACACGGACGTGGATTTTCCTGCTTTGGCGTCACCAGGAGCAGGATCTGCTCGAGTGGTTCCAAATCTGCAGCCATTGCCGTTGAATCAGCGGCAAAGAGTTGCAGAGCATACAACACCTCCAGGCTTCAGTCAGCAACCGAGGGAAAACCAACCAACATCAACGGGTGAAGGCAGTAGTGACCTGTTTTCACCACAAAAACTTCTGAACATTTTCATCGAGATGACAACAACTTTGCGTGGGTGCAAAACTCGCCAGGAACAAGTAAGAACTCTTGGAGCATTCATCTTAAAATACAGTTCGTAGTTTACTCGTTCTAGTGATTTTGAATATTTCAATGGATTTATTTTTTTAGTTTGAGGTTAGGATTAGCTGTTAAAGTGATTTTTTTTTTCTTTTTTGCCCAAATGCATTCAATTCAATGCAATAATGTAAAACAATTTGAAGCAAATAAATAAATGTGATCAGTTAAAAATAAAACGAAAAATACAACAAAGATGAAGAGCATTAGGCCATACCACTTATCATGTAAAAGAAATGTAATTATTATAAGAATGTTCAATAAAGACATATTTAAGAAGATCCCTCAAATACCTTTCTTCAAAGATGGACCTCTTTCAAAAAACACAACCACTCTGCAATCATTTTTTATATCGTTTTTAGAGAAAAAAAACTTTTTCAGTACCATCAAGAAGAACTTAAGAACTTCATATTTCGAGTGATTTGTTTAATTTTCAAAATAATTTCCACGGGCTTTGACATCTTTGAACAGGCATGGAGAAGTCAACAGTTCCGATTCCAATCGGACCAAGCCTTCCGAAACTTTTCGAAACCGATTAGCTCTGTCGGAGAGTTTGGTGGAAAGGGGATAAGCGTGCCAGCAAATTATATTGGCAGCAGATAATTTTATGAGCTCATATATTTTGTGGATTCTGGAGAGATTTTCCCTCATGAAGCAAATTGGTTGGGGGTGGGGATGGCGTCACGCTGTGTCCCGGGAGAAAGTTTCCCGCGCACAAAGACCGAGTTAGGGAAATTCTCAATTGGTTGATGCTTTCTGCGAAGCTTTTGGTGGGGGATTCAATGGTATCGACAACTCGAGAGCGACGGTAGGGGGAGATTTTAGTACGCGTTTAATTATAAGAACAAATTGACGTGGCGGGGTTGAGGCCTTGAATTCGAGTGGCAGTCGCCGCGCGGAAAGTTTAATTAACACAGTTTGGTGTAGTTGCTTCCAGAAGGGAAGTGTGTACGGTGTACGTACATTTTAATGAATATTTCATTGTTATGGTAATTGATTGGAAGCGCGCAGCAGCGGCGTTAGTCAAACTAAATTGTTGGGAATTTTACGATGGTGAGTTATAATTTACAACCATGCGTGCAAATTGCATGCAGATCGAGTTGGACAAACTCAATTTGCAAACTTTGGTCTTGCTGTGATATGCTGCGTAGCTAGCAAAAATGATGAATACTAATTTATGCAATGTAACCTCATGGGTTAGTTTTATTCTGGGAAAGTTTTAACTGAACATCTATTCAAAGCCACCAATTTTCAAATTTCTTTCCTAAATGTGGTCTATTTCACCTTAACACTGGAATACTAGACTTAACCCGAATCAAAACCCACGTTCAACAGCCCAATGCTAATTTAATTAAGCAGATTTCGCAAAACAAATCACATCACTTAGCTCGAGCATTATTCGGCAAACTTTACAGACAAAGTTCGACCCCTGATTTGCTACAAACAATCGAAATCTCGTTCCCAGAACCGTCGTGTCCTCGTACACTAACTTTGCACATAAAAATAACTATCCAAAATCACTTTCCAATTCCACTCGAAATAAATTCCCACCGGGTAATGTTCTGGCTGGCACGCCTCGGGGTGGGTCTGCACCGTGCCACCGAGAGAAATAAGGGATAAAGGACTGCGAAGCAATCACAAATCAAACCAGATGTTTTACCACATTGAAACTGGCTGCTGCTGTGCCGAGGCTCTCACTGCTGGCAGCACTGCTGAGGGGAGTAAAACGAACATCGAAAACAGCGCTGGGAATTTGAGGCGAGTCGTCTTGGTGCCAAGTGGAATTTGGAATTCTTGCAAGCGGAGTTTCCTACATTTTCGCACGTGCACCACACCGCCGGTTGGGTTCGACAAGGTATACACAAGAAAAGTTTATGACTGGTGCTCTAGCTGCTAACTGGAGTAAGAGCGTAAGTCATAAGGTAACGAGCGATTTAAACTATTGTGTTTATCGATACTGTTTTTTAAAGCTTTGTGAACGCTACACTAAAATTTGACAATCAGTCCCAATACCAAGCGAAGTCCCCAATACTTAATCTGTGAGCATAGCACAGCATAGCATTGGTGTCTACCCGTGGATGCTTCTTCGTTATTGACCAGAACCACCAAAATTGCTCCGTGGACCACAGATGAAGAGTAGGAACCAATTATCACCCTTTCGCAGTTTTCAAAGGTCCCTATGATGCTGATCATTACCGACGCCGGCCACGACCAGTGGCAAGACACGGGGAAGTGGATCTTATGCAGCCGGTTGCGGAAAGATAGCTATCTAGGGATTTGAATATAGTATTAATTTAACCGCAATGCTCCAGAAATTCTTCGTCGGCGTGCCTTCCGATCAACGGTGATGAAAACTATATAGAGAAAACAAAACAAAAAACTAACTTGATCTACCTATGTGGTTGGAGCCTTCCTCACTTATTACCAACAATGGCTGATATGACGGAATTGTACAAAAATTTCATCTATTTTTTAGATCCGGAATAAAAAGTACATAAATATCACTTAAGTGGCCATACCTCGAGACAGGGTTGCCAGATCTTCAATGTTTTGGACTCGTTGGAAAGGTCTTTTGGTAACCTAACCAACGATGGGTCGGATGGTGGATCCGGACATAGTTTACATACATTTAAGTGAGATCCGGCTTCCAAAAAGTACATAAATATCACTTAAGTGTACATATCTCATATCTCGAGATAGGGTTGCCAGATCATCAATGTTTTAAACTCATTGGAAAGGTTTTTCGATAACCTAATCATCGATGGGTTGGATGGTGGATCCGAACATAGTTTACATACATTTAAGTGAGATCCGGCTTCCAAAAAGTACATAAATATCACTTAAGTGTACATATCTCGAGACAGGGTTGCCAGATCTTCAATGTTTTGAACTCGTTGGAAAGGTCTTCTGATAACCTAATCAACGATGGGTCGGATGGTGGATCCGGACATAGTTTACATACATTTAAGTGAGATCCGGCTTCCAAAAAGTACATCAATATCACTTAAGTGTACATATCTCGAGACAGGGTTGCCAGATCTTCAATGTTTTAGGCTCATTGGAAACGTCTTTTGATAACCTATCCAACGATGAGTTGGATGATGGATCCGGACATAGTTTACATACATTTAAGTGAGATCCGGATATATGTGAAAACACATTTTTATACATAACTTTTGAACTACTTATCGAAACTTAAAAAAAAAACAAAAAAACTGCGCGTTCCCACAGGCACCGCACTAATGATGTCATTATTCAATTATCATGACGAATCAACCCATGCACTCGACACAAAAAAAAACATTTTTGAATTTCCTGTGAAATTTGGAAATTTTTATGATAACTTTCAACAGCTTTTTTCTCAGATTTCACCTTAAAATTTATTAAATGATAAAGCCGATAAAAATTAAAAATTGCATTGCTTTTTTTGTGAATTTTCATATTGTTTGGATCACGAACAATTCTTAAATTTGTTGGCTTTAGTTTTACAAAATGAACTGCACAATGTTTTTTAGGGAGAATTCATGTGAGTTTTTAAGCCGATAAAACGATGTTCTTATTTTTTTTTTTTTTTCAGGAGCTTATTTTCTTTTATTTTTGTCAGCCTTATTTTTTTTTAAACAGACGTATCACAATTCCATTTAATTCGAACCATAAAAAAAACCCTTGAAAACAACATTTTTTTACATTTTTATAAATCTTTTCAAGCATTAATAGAACCTTAAAAATAGTTTTCAAACAATTTTTTTCGTGAGTTCTTTGACATCTTATTTGTTTTTGTGTTTCAAAGAAAATAATATGAAATTGATTTCAATGACTTATTGCTAAATTCCGAATTAAGTATCAAACAAGAGTTGTTCAAATAAGTTGTTGGTATTTTTTGCGAAAAAAATGAATTTGTGTAAAAATTATTCTTTCTACGAACAATAAAGCCATGATTTTGATTTTTATGCAAGTTCTTGAAAATAAACCCATGGGGGAATAGATCGACAAAGGTTGAGTACCACTGCTCTAGTTCTACTTTTTTGGTAATGTACAAAATATTAGTTTAAAAAATGTAATTAGATGAAATGTTAAATTTATCAATGCAGATTTGAAAAATTTTGGAGAACAAAGTTACATTATTGAATACAATATCAATACAATATTTAATTTAATTTTATAAAGAGTCTTTTGTGCTAACTAGGAATTCCAGCAAGCACAGAGGCATCGATTTGTCTACAAAATCTGCACCGAATTGACTAAAAAAATTCAGCAGGATCAAACTCTTTAATATGCCTACTTTAACTTAACATGTAAGACTGACTTACAAAATTGTTTTCAGAATCAAATTGAATTCAGAATAAGAAGTCAGATCTTCTAAAATGGAAAAGTGAAGCAAGACGATATTATATGGGGCAAGAGGAACAATTGCCCATGAAACCATACACACTAGGGTGGTACAAATCTGAGCCTACTCGGGGCTACCCCCTGAAATCAAAGATTGATCCATCACTAAGCTAAATTTCAAATTTGAGTTCATTCTGACCACGGGAAACCCCTCCCTCTAATCACTTGAAGTTTGTATAGGAAAATCGTCAAAATGTATGGAGAAAAGCAACTGTTTCAATTTTTGCCTGATGAATGCGCAATAACTATCCAATTCTTACCAAATCTCAGATGTAGAACTTTGCATTAAATTTGGAACAACTTTGCCGAGGACACCATCATCTAGCCGCACTTTCCCCTACGCAAAGTTGACATTTCGACGTCATCGGGCTATTTTTGTCGCACCCGCCATTTCGACGTTCCGAGAAAAACGCGTTTTAATGTTTGACCTTGAATAAACAAAAACAAAAGCACGCAATGTAAACAATAACAAACACGTTTTGTTTGGCTGACCATTTTGTATATTGTCCCGAAGTTTGGTTGAAGTTGGTTGCTGAAGTCCCGAGTTATAATTACAAATGTTAACGGCAGCCTAACTTGTACGTGCGTCAAACGCGTTCTGACCTAAAATCCCTTTGGCCAGTTGTTGCACTTACGTCAAATTTCAGATAGCACGACAAGATTGAAACTACTTCATATGTAGAGTGACAAAAATGCACGGAGCTTTTTCGGCTTTCGTTGAATATCTCAGCATTGAAATCGAATTTTTGGGATCTGTGAAGGTCAAAAGGTGAGGCATTGTGAGCTGCACAAAATGGCGTTCTTAGGTCAGTTTGGCCCAAAATACACGTACGACAAGTTTTCACAACGGTGACGATTTGTACATCAAAGGTAAACAAAAAACTGTATAGCAACACTAAAATAAAAAAATACCAAATTCCTAAATTTTAGGAATTTTGCCTCCTTATCTTATTAAGTAATCCAAAAAACCCGATTACTAAATAAGAAAAAGTGGCAAAATTCCTAGAATTTAGGAAGTTGATACTTTTTTTATTGCGGTGAACGTATGACAATCAAGCAATTCGTTTAAATTGATTACAGATGACGGCAGTAAAGGCCTAACAACAATCAACTTAACTTAGGTTTCTACGGAAGCTATCACCAAGGTTGTAGGATGTCAATCAAATATCGGACCCAGTTTGCTACGATTTTTTTGGCAACATCATATTGACTATGTTGACAGGGTCATAAGTGACAGTTGTACGTAGGCTGATTGCAAATAGGCTATAAGTATTTTTCCAAACAACTAATGGTCCATCTACAATTAGCCTACGTAGCTGTCACTTATGACCCTGCCAACATAGCCAATATGATGTTTGCAAAACATCGTAGCAAACTGGGCTAGATGTTTGGTTGGTATCGTACCATCTTGATGTTGATTGTTTCCGTAACAACCTTAGTAAAGTTGATTGTAGATAAACCATTATCTATTCTAAGCAACTTGAAAATTCTAAGTTAAGTGATTGTAGAAACGCCATTTATGGCGTTATAATGTGCAAGTATTAACTCGACGTCGTCAACGAAAGCACGCAATGTAAACAATAACAAACACGTTTTACTTGGCTGACCATTATGTGCATTGTTCCGAAGTTTGGTTGCTGGAGTCCCGAGCTATAATTACAAATGTTTACGGTAGGCTAACTTGTACGTGCGTCAAACGCGTTCTGACCTGAAATCCCTTTGGCCAGTTGTCGCATTTACATCAATTTTCAGGGAGTGACAAGATAGCACGAAAAGATTAAAACTACTTTCATATGCAGAGTGACAAAAATGCTAGGAGTTTTTTCGAATTTCGTTGAATATTCAGGATAATCAGGATTAAAATCGAATTTTGGGAATTTGTGAAGGTCAAAAGGTGAGGCATTGTGAGCTGCACAAAATGGCGTTCTTAACTCAATTTGGCCCAAAATGCACTAACGACAAGTTAGCACGATGGCGACAAACTGTTCTTCACATGCACTCACAGGGAATATCAGAAACTTTCATAGTGGATTTGATACAAAAAATGCTACCATTTATAACAAATGTTGCAGCAATTTTTTTTCGAAGACTTCCGATAATCGAGTCTGGACTGCTGAAATTCTCACATGGTTAAGGATTCGATCCTGTTTCCATCTAGTTTGCTGTTATTAATATTTTTAAAAACCTTTCAGAAGCTGTTGGGACCCTTTTTATCCGAAAGCTGTTTCTTTCGTTGTATTGAATTGATTCAAGTAATTCAGTGTAATTTGAACCGTCCAACCGATGCTCTGTATAGTTCAAAAGCGTTCAACTATTTGGAGTAATGAAACTTTTCCCATGCTTCGTTTACTAAGAGCCCAACGCAGTTCGCTGAAACTTTTTAATAAACTCCTAGAATAATGCATTTTACATTGAGAAGATGTTCCGTCACGAACAGCTGTTCGTCCCAAACCGAGCTCCGCAATATCCGCTATGTAGCCCATCGTAAATACATGCATCTCAAAGTTATTCTCTGACTGTGCTTACATTTCCCAGGATCGTTCTGCTGCTACTGTTCCTGATGTTCCTCGAACTCCTCTCTCTCTCTGCTAGACGTTTCCACCCGAAGAGCTTCACGTTTTCTCGCTTGCCAAGCACGTTGCGCGTTGATGTTGATTCCTTGTGCCAACACCGAGTTCCCTCAGGGGGAAAGCACAAGCACTCTTCCGACTAAAACACACCCTCATCAATCTCCCCGTTTTTTTTTTCGTTTTCTCTTCTGTATTTTGAAACTTTTCTTCCTTTTAGAAAGTGTGAAAACTCCTCCCAAGAACAATCACAAATCCCAAATTAGCAACACTTGGGTGGAACTTTCCAATATTTTTCTTTCTCTCTTCACGATTTCGCACTTTGGCTACCTTCCTTCGTGAACTTCACGTCTTTTATCACACTTTGGCAACTATGCGCGACGTGGAGCTAAGCTTGCAAGTTCCGAAATCAGAAATCTCTACATTTGCCAAAAGTGTATCGGATTACGACGACCTCTTTCACATTTATGAACTTGCTTTGCCTTCCTTCCTTCTTATCTATTCCCATCAGGCTTGAACTTTCGCACTTTTTGCTCCAGCTTCCTTCCCTCATCCCAAGCACTTCCTCGGAAGAATTTTGACTCCCTGCTTGCTCGGCTTTCCAGTCGAACTCACACAATCCACCGAAATTGGAGAGGTCACGTCCCGCACCGACGACCTTCCGCGTGAGCTTCTACGGCATAAACTACCTTCTCGCCGGAACCACTTCTTCCAGCGCCACTCCACTCTACCACCGGAATGGTTTTGGTTTTGGTTATGTCACTTCTTGGGGCAAAAACTGACGGTACCCCCTCCCTCCTGCGGGTTGGGGTTGTTTGCTTTCCCAGCACTCACACCAGCCACCCAAAATTGAGGCCCAGAATCATCTCGCCACCCCGCACTGCGCGTTCTCAGGACAATAAAAAGGCTTGAAGTTTCACCAGTGTGCGCCTGCAAGTTATGCTACTCGCACTGCACGGCGACCCCCTCCCACGGTCACCATCACACACACACGTTCACCCGCGGTCCCGCGCGGCGATCTACTCCGCAAATCTTGCTCTTATTATTCCGAAAGTAGCCCCCCAAAACTGGACCCGCCGCAAAAACGGAACTTCCTGACCCGCGGACGACCACCAACACACGACGACCGCATTCGGAGCGTTTCGACGAGTGACTAACGCGACGGGGGCATGTTGACTTTTGGTTGGCCTCGGGAAATCCGACGACCGGGGACACACCGGTGACGACGAAGCAGCGATAGACTCTCGCGAGAGCAACAAGCGCTCAATTGGGGTCAAACTCGGCGACTTGCGTGCAGGTTGTGGCGAGAGAGTGAGTTTTTGGCGGGAAAATAGAGGGAATCTAGTACTTCAGTTGTATGATGGTTTCGGTGCTACTTCAGATTTATGGCTGAGTAAGTTGGTTTGTGAGAGAAGAAATTCGTTACAGAGATATATCACAGAACAGTGTACCATTTCTACAATGAATAAGTAATATTCACTTAAAGCAGTATAATTCTCTAGAAATTCATTTATTTCAAGGTTTTGGATTTTGTTTATGAGTTATTCTATCTCATGAAATCTGAAAAAGTAGCTGATCCCTCTTAAGTTTTGTTATATCACGAACCTGAAGTCAATTTTTCGATATAGCGTGACGGTGGGGCGGTACAACCCTTTAATTTCTCTGGATTTTTAAAAAGACACAGTTTGTTTATGAGGGAGGAACATTTGTGTACAATTGAACTCCCAATTTGATGACGTACACAAAAATTAAAAAAAAACTTATTGTTTATCAATAAAAGTTAAAAAAAAAAAAGTTTATTAAACGCTGCCATTTCCATCATTCAACTGTCAAAAATAAATAATAAATAATTTTGAAAATTGTTCGAATCTGAAATAATTCATATTTTTTCATTTAGAACAACAATTTTCATTTTAGTGTTTAGTAATTTTGCAGGGTTGTTTTAATGTTCTAAATGTAGAGTAGACAATAACAAAAATTTTGATACATAACATAAGTGGTTTGTATGTATTCTTCATGAGTTAGGAAAAATTACCCATTTTAATCACTCAAAGCCAGTGGTCCCATTTATTGCAATTTGGTAATTTGCGACATAATCACGGGCCGCTTGAAATGTCAATTAAAAATTACGGATAATCGCGGAATATGAATAAATTGAAAGTTTAATTTCCACAATCAACTAATTCATTCGATTTGGAAATGCAATTTATTGTTTTCCAATTTACAAAATTGTGACCAAATATACATAACCAACTAAAAAGTTAGTTTATTCCAAATAAATTCCATCAATACAATTTCAAAAATATTATTATTTAATTAGACATTTTTAAATTAAACTTTTAAATGCTTTGTTGGATTGGTCTATTTTTAACTTGAAATTTGGCTTGAATGAGTATAAATGTATTTTTGGAACTCTCATTTTCAAATCATGATCTCAAAGTACAATATTTTCGTATTTAAAAAATCATATTCGCAGTTAATTGTATTTGGCTAAATATGATATATTTGCAAATTCTCAGATTTCTGAGATTTAGCTGATGTTTCCATAAAGGTTCAAAAATCATCATTTGATAAATTAGCTGATACAATTATATGGTATCTTAAGGAATTTTGATCATGGATATAAATATATACACTAAAAAAAGATGTGGTGATTTTTAATTTCACTTTTTGTCACTAAAAATTGTTTGGCAAAAATACACTGTTTTTATTATTTTTTTTATATGTTTTAGAGGACATCAAATGATCATTGACCAAGTTATAATTTTTTGAATCAATACAGATTTTTTCAAAAAATTTAAATATTGGTCGCAAAATTTTTTCAAATTGAGTTTTGGATGTATAATCGAATTTGCAATCAAAAAGTACTTTGGTGAATTTTTGATACAGTGCACCGTTTTCAAGTTAAATCCATTTTAAGGTAACTTTTTTGTAAATAATCGCAGTTTTTAATTTTTAAAATTAGTGCCCATGTTTGCCCACCTTTGAAAAAAAAAAATCTGAAAAGCTGAGAAAATTCTCTATATTTTGCTTTATTGAGCTTTGTTGATACGACCCTAAGTTTAGCATTAGCATTAGCATTAGCAATAAAGGTCGCACAATTCCGGATGGCTGCACAACGCTTATGTTGCTGTTTAACTGTAATAAAACGTATAATAGCACTAGACTCTCATCCGGTTACAATATTCCAACACGGGAGATACCATGTTTAATCTTTAGATGAACGTGTAATACTATCCTGTAAGATAAGGGGCTCCTGGCCGGTACCTTGCTAACCTCGGGGATTGGAAGGCATGTTAGTAAACATCTATCTAGAATGCGCAGAGATCTCCACGTCACCATGTTTGCCCACCTTTAAAAAAATTGTTTTTGAAAAGCTGAGAAAATTCTCTATATTTTGCTTTATTGAGCTTTGTTGAAACAACCCTTAGTTGCTGAGATATTGTCATGCAAAGGTTAAAAAACAGGAAAATTGATGTTTTCTAAGCCTCACCCAAATAACCCACCATTTTCTAATGTCGATATCTCAGCAACTAATGGTCCGATTTACAATGCTAAAATATAAAACATTTGTGAAATTTTCCGATCTTTTCAAAAACACTATTTTCAAAAATTATTCAAAAATTTAAATCAAGACTAACATTTCAAAAGGGCGTAATATTGAATGTTTGGCCCGTTTAAAATGTTAGTCTTGATTTAAATTTTTTGAAAATATTTTTTTCGAAAAGATCGGAAAATTTCACAAATGTTTTATATTTTAGCATTTTAATTCGGACCATTAGTTGCTGAGATATCGACATTAGGAACAGTGGGTTATTTGGGTGAGACTTAGAAAACATCAATATTTCTGTTTTTTAACCTTTGCATGGCAATATCTTAGCAACTAAGGGTCGTATCAACAAAGCTCAATAAAGCAAAATGTAGAGAATTTTCTCAGCTTTAAAAAAAAAAATCGTGAGTGGGCAAACATAGGCACTAATTTAAAAAATGAAAAACTGCGATTATTTTCAAAAAAGTTACCTTAAAATGGATTTAACTTGAAAACGGTGCACTTTATAAAAAATTCACCAAAGTACTTTTTGATTGCAAATTCGATTTTGCATCGAAAACTCAAATTGAAAAATTTTTGCGACCAATATTTCGATTTTTTTGAAAAAAAATGTATTGATTCAAAAAATTATAACTCGGTCAAAGATTTTTTGCTTATTCTGGAAATTTCTGAAAAGTTGGTATTTGGTGTCCTCTAAAACATATAAAAAAAAATAAAAAAATAGTGTTTTTTTTGCCTATCAAGTTTGAGTGACAAAAAATGAAATTAAAAATCACCATTTTTTTTTACTGTGTATCATTTTTTTCAGTGTAGTCCATATCCATACCTATAACTTTGCCCAAAACACCAAATCGATCAAAAAAATTCTTCAAAAGATACAGATTTTTGAATTTTCATACATCATTTTTGTATGGCCAGCTGCCAAATTTGCATGGAAAATTATATGAACGAACTAATGATGCAAAATGGCTTCTTTGGGCATACCGAAGGCACCACTAAAGTTTCAGCCGGATTAAAAAATACAAAAATTAAAATTAAAGAAAAAAGACCGATTCCGTAGAGAACTGCTTAATAAGTGTTTGATTATAAAACAAGATAGAAATACTTTTCTCATTTTTTTTCATTTAAAATTAAATGAAACGATAATTGTTTTTAAATTATTCAGTTATTTTGGAGTTTGAATTATTTAGAAATGTAAATCAAATAACACTTATTTTAAAAATGTATAGATTTTTATCTAGTTCGTTTCTGAGAACAAAGTATTTTACACAATACCAATAAAAAAAGTTTCAAAATCTATTTTTCTTCAGTTTATTTTTGCTTGTACCATTTTTTATTTGTATTGAGATCAAGATTTCTCGGGTGAATTTTCAAAAAGCAGTAAGAGCCACCGTGATTTCTGACACTAATTTTTGCTTTTCTTCTAAATTAAACAAAATTTCATTTATTTTTAGTTTGAGGCACTTGAAGGACGTGTAGATGAACAATCTCAAGCATTTTTGATATTGGTTTTTCGTAAGTAGGTCGAATACCGATGCAAAAAGGACTTTGTTTACCAATGGCTCTTACGGCTTTTTGAAAACTAATCCGAGATTTGTAATTTTGTTTTTATTAAGATATTTTTATCAAAATGAAGTACGTTACCGTCATCTGGGGTGAATCGAGACACATGGGCGAATTGGGACAGCTGTTTAAACAATGGTGCAGCTTAATATTTCGATATACTTGAGTGGTTTCGGATAGACCAGATTCAGAGCAAAAAAAAAAATGTGTACATCCATTTCCAAATTTTAAGCATTCAACTTCTCTAAAACGTGCTGTCCCTATTCAGACTATAGTCCCAATTAGCCCTAAATGACGGTAGTGATTCCAAAAATCCATCAATTTCAAGAACTTTTAGCTTGGAGCATCGTTTTGCCACACTTTCGCTTGATCTATGGAGCTGAAATTTTGCTCACATTTGATGTATTAATTAAAATTTGAAATTATGTACCTCAAAAAAAATCTTCGTCGGGGTCCTTTTCAAATAACAGTGACACCTTCATCAATTTTTGCAGGTTTCGGTATATTTCAAGGAGGCGCGCGATTCTTCTTAAAACTTAACGATTAAGAACGATGCTTTGTGAATGAGCGTGCGCCTTCATCAAAATACATGAAAAATGGAGAAAAATAAAAAAAATCCCCAGAAGATTTTTTTCTAGGTCACGGATATTTGAGAAGTTTCGGGCACTTCTCTCATAATTGAAAAAGCATTTTTTTGGAAATTTAAATCTATTCAAAATTTTGATACTTTGCTAAAAGATTATCTCAAAAATTTGAAACTGATTCCAAAATTCTAGGAAATGATCAAAATGTGAAATAAGTAAAACAGTAAAAAGAGTACTTAAAAAACACACATTTATTAATTCTTTTGCCATACAACCAAGCCTAACATAAAAGTCCTTATGAAGTGTTTAAACAAGGTTTCTTTGAAATCTGTAAAGAAAAGCGAACCCAAGTTCGATCCAGTTTCCAGTTTTTACTACCTGACACAGCAAAACACACCCAATTTTCGGGGACTCCCCTCGAAACAACCCCGTCAGGAGCTGGTGACATCGAGAATAAATTGCGAATTAAATTGCCGTTTCTTTCCCTCCGACACGACACAGCTCGGCGTGGAAAGCTTTCCAAACCTAAAGGGGGGAGCCTTTTCCCCCTCGCAAAGAAAAAAAAAGTGTGCACTAATATTTTGTTCGCAACTAAGTGCCTATGTGTGTGTGTAAGTTCAAAAGGCTTTTTGTTTAGTGTAAGAATCTCGGAAAGCTCCGAAAGCAAACTTTTGACACCCAATTAAGTTTTCGACGCTCGACAGAGCCAACTGAGAGAAGATTTCAACGAGTAATGAATTCAGTAAAGTTGTGTGGTATCGACAAACTGTTGACACTTTGAAGCTCTCCGTGTCGGAGTTTGCAAATTGTATCGATTTGTGTGCTTTCCAAAGAAGTTTAATGAGTATAACGTGCTGTGAGTAGTCGAAAAACAAATTTAATTCAATTAATTATGGCATGCTTGCTTTGACTAATGTTTTGATCGGAATTGAAGTTCAAGTCAGATAACCTATATATAATACTATATCTACAACCAAGCCCCCGGTTTGTGTGTACTTTTATTTATTTGCACTAATTAATTTATTTACCCAACTCGCGCGCCACACGATAAACACCATAAATTTCCGCCCGCAAAACTTTCCCCCTAATCGTTGCCACATTACAAACAAGACTGCCAACAACAACCACCACCCCTCTTCTTAATTTGGTGGAAGTGAACCTTGTCCAACGATGGCGTTGTTTATGAAAGCGATCGCACCGACCTCCGTCTTGCTGCTGCTGTTCATCAACCTGGGCTCCAAGCCCAAAATTCATACACCGCATATTTATACTTTCAATAAAAGCATAAATAAGACGCGCAAGATAATAGCACGGGCGAGATTAACAACAACTGATATGATAAACTTTTCCTTTTTTCCAAAAGGCTCAAGCTAAAGAGTGGCAGGGCTGGGAAAGGGAGCAAGCTGCTAGAAAAAGGAGGAAAAAAGGCAGAGTTGGGAAAAATTTAATACAATGTTATTTGTTTTCAATTTTTCGCACCTCTGCTGTTACAAAAAACTAACTTAATCCACCTATGTGGTTGAAGCCTTCCTCACTCATTACCATCAATGGCTGTACACAAATTTCATCTATTGTTTAGATCTGGATTAAAAAAGAACATAAATATCACTTAAGTGGCCATATCTCGAGACAGGGTTGCCAGATCTTCAATGTTTTGGACTCGTTGGAAAGGTCTTTTGATAACCTAACCAACGATGGGTCGGATATTGGATCCGGACATAGTTTACATACATTTTAGTGAGATCCGGATGTATATGAAAACACATTTTTATACATAACTTTTGAACTACTTATTGAAACTTCAATCTGTATAAAACTCGATCTATGGGACCCTAAACCAAGTCGAATGCAACAAGTTCGGGTCAAATCGGTTCAGCCAGTGCCGAGAAACATGAGCTAGTTTGTTGGTCACATACATACACACACACACACATACACACAGACATTTGTTCAGTTTTCGATTCTGAGTCGATATGTATACATGAAGGTGGGTCTACGATGTTTTTATACAAAGTTCATTTTTAGAGCAGGATTATAGCCTTACCTCAGTGAGGAAGGCAAAAAGAATAATTAGCATTTATGTCAAACAAATTTCTTCTTTTCAATATTTGCTCATTGATTCCATATTTCCAAAAAAGCTATTTTGCATCATTGGTTTATCTATACAAATTTGGGAGCTATCCATTCATAAGTGCTACGAGAACATTCGAAAATCTAAAAAAAGGTATGTTGAAATACGAAATCAAAATGTTTTCTTCAAATATTTGAGAAAATTTTACACAAGATTCACTTTTTAGCATTGAAAATGTTTTCCAAGATTTCACCGAAAAAATGTGGGTCAACTGGGTAGCACTTACATACATGTAGAAAATCACAAAATTTTATATTACAGATTATTTCATAACTCCACTCAAAACATGATTTTTAATCACTCCTGAAAGTTTCATGAAGATATTTAATGATTAAACTGAGTAAGAGACGATTTAAGTTCAAAATTTTGCCATGCGCAAAGCGGGCTGTCAAACTTTGTTGGCGTTTTTCTCTAAACCCCGAGTTGATTTACGGGTGCCACGATATCTCGAGATGGGATTGACAAAATTGGATAAAATTTTAGATGAAGACTCTCAAGATGTATCCCGTGTGCATGACGAAGTAATTTTTAAAATGGTTTTTTAAAAAAATACATAATTGTTTCGTTTAACCCAAAATTGCTTTATCTTGGCAACGATGCAACCAAATATCTTCAAATTTGTTTTGAAAGTAGGTGAAAATGTATATTTTAATGCCATGAAAAAAAAATTTAAAAAAATTGAAGTGTGTGCTCATACTAACCTCTGACTTTTTTGCCAATATAAATGTATGTAACCCCTTAAAAAACTATTTTTGGGTAATTTTCATTCTTTGCAAGATCACATCTCAGCAACCAAAAGTCGAATCAAGAGCATGAGCATGAGCATGAGCATGAGCATGAGCATAAGCATGAGCATGGTTGACTGCCAATGAGCTGCTACTCCGTTATTGACAGATCAGCTGAAGTTAAACAATGAATCAAAAATGATCAGTGGGAGCCAACCATCCGTTCACTGTTTAACCCCTGAAGACCCCGACTTTATTAGTCAATACCGGCGCCCTCCCAAGAAGCCTGCAGTTCAACAAAAGGGAGGAATGTTAGTCCGATAGTTGAAGTTGCAGACTCATCAAGCACATAGTTTTTCGCTATATACTTGTTGATACCGCTTGAGACCGTTGAATCCACAGCATCTCCTTCAAGCATCACGTGATTAATTTTTTTTTTTGGGTTAGTGGGATAAGGTATTGGCTTTTCGATGCCTCCTGAGCTACGACGCTATGGGAAGGACTTTCATAACTGACCCGTCGGCGAGCCTTCCGAGCAACGATACTATGGGAAGGTATTTCTGGTCAACACACAAAATCACTCACACACAGTTATTTTGCTCCACTATTAACTCAACGATCCAAATTGTCAGTGCGTCTTTCGTTCATTATATAGAATTGGCTTTTTAACCGCAAAAAAAATTAAACCTTATTCGAAAAATTTAAACACAATCCACCCGACGCCGTGCCTTCCGATCAACGATGATATAGGAAGGGCTTTGAAAATCACAAAAGAAATCACTTTTCACTCCGCATATTTTTTACGACCACGCGCTCCCTTTGCCAATTATGCACTGATGACGCTGCATTTTCAGAGGGTAATCTTCTCCTCGCAGCACACAATACACGACAAAAATGTGAAACAAAAGGCACACACAAAAAAAAACACACTTTTCACTCCGAATATTTTTTACGACCACGCGCTCCCTTTGCCAATTATGCACTCTGCACTCGAACAGCGACACAAAAGAGATGGAAAATAACACGAAAAAACAGGACTGCGCGTTCCCACAGGCACCGCACCACTGATGCCACTGTCCAATTATAATGACCAATCACCCCATGCACTCGAACAGCGACACAAAAGAGACGGAAAATAACACGAAAAAACAGGACTGCCAGCAACCAAAAGTCGAATCAAGAGTGTCCAAAAAATCAAGTTGTAGAAAATTTTCTCAACTTTTCGATTATATTTTCTTCAAAGATAGACAAGGCTGATTTAAAAAAATAATAAATACAATAATGTTGAATAATTTAACCTACAAATAGGAATACCCAAAAACGGTGCACTTTATCAAAATTTTAAAAATTTACTATAAGATCTAGAATTTAATGTTACATCTAATAATGATTTTTTGATAATTTTTATTATGCATTTGATACCTTCCAAAATTTACTATTTTTTCAAAATATCAAAGCTCGACCAGAAACAAAACTTTACCCTATAGTGCCTCAGAAGTGGGCACTTCTTGTCTACTCTAATCGATTGGAATTTAATAGGTCAAAATCGAGTTTTTGTGATAAAAAGTTTTATAAAAATGGGTATTTTTTTAATGTAACTATTATCTTCTGAATAGTCTTATAGCCTAAATGTCATCGATCAGAAAATCCCTTTTCGAATGTTTTCATAGCCCTTTCTATGGACAGTCCCCAAATTTGTTTGGAGACTTGTATGGAGAAACTAAAGATGCAAAATGGCTTATTTGGACATAAGGAATCAATGGACTTAGTTTCATAAAATCAATAAATACAAAAAAATAAATAAGGATTTTGTTAAATTAGAAATTTTAATCGAACAAAGCTTAAATACTTTTTTTGATAAAGACGCTGTTTTACAACTGAAGTCATAATTGTTTGTTTTTTCTCACTTTTAACAGATTGTCCATCTTACAAATATTTTCCAAGAGATAAAAAAAATCTTCATATATAAACAGTATTGATCCTACTTTTGGATGCTGAGATGAACTTGAAAAAAATGAAAATGTTGTAAAGTTAGTTTTTTTTAGTATTCCAATTTAGCCCTCTATTTTGAATCGACGATATCTAAAACTATCGTTCTGATACAATGTTAAAAAAGTTAAAATGATAATAAAATACCTACCCAAGGCAGAGATTTTCGATTAGTTTTAAGGACGAAGAAGGTGTCCTTCACTCTTCGGGCAATGACTGTCGATGATGGTTCTAAATTCAGGGTCCAGAAATAATAAATTGAAATGAAAAATTATCACGATATGTAAAATGCTTCTACTAACAACACAAAGGAACCCATTTTAATTATTGATACATTCTGAATCAAGATTTGAATACTTGTCTAAAACAAACATAGCCGCCAAATATCCGATCTGGAGGGATGCCTTCCAGAGCCTTAAAGCACTTTTGAATGAACAGCTTCCAAATGTGTATGATGACTTGAATGGCAAAAAAAACAAAGATTCAAAATGACTAGGTTGGACTTTAGGAGTCGACGGACAAATATTGTGCAAAAAATGAGAAAATGAAGAAAAATTTTTGGGTAGTAAAAATTGTATCTTTATTTTGCAACAATTATCAAATTTACAATCAATTATTTGAATATTAAATGTCATGATTTTCACAACTTCAAGTAAAACTACTGAAACTGTTTTCTTTGTTTCGTCTCCAGTTTTCATCAGTTTCAAATAGTCATATTATTTGCAAATTTTGAAGAAATGAAAACAAATAATTACAATCATATGTTGCTTTTAAATCGCTGTCACAAAAAACCACTTTATCCTCATAAAACCAATGAAAATTTTATTGAATGTATTTTTTATTCATAAATATACAGTTCGCTCCATAAGAAATACCTTGTAGAAAAAAGCAAAAATTGCTCGAATTCGAGAACATAGAGTTACCGGCAGCGATGGAAAAATCATCATCAAAAGAAAATCATTGGACCTTCTTCAAGAGAAAAAATCCGAAGGGAGCATGGCTCTCCTCTCTCACGCACGAAAGATCGGTAAAAGGAATCTAAAAAAATCATCATTTTGATTTTTCACTACTACACACGTCGAAAAATTAACTGTCTTATTTTGTAGATGGGCAATGTTTGTAAAAAAAGTGAAATAAATATTTTTAAGTGATGTTGACAAGGAATTTCGTTAAAATCATCCGCAGATTGATTTTCTTGGAGAATTTCGGAGCGATTTTCTTTTGCGTGATTTGTCTCCTCTCCCTTTCGCGGGTGAAGAAAGTTCGCTAGCAAAATTGATTTTTTTGCGATTACTGCATCCCTGATTACCGGATTAGTTTACAGGATTTCTATCCGTGTATCAAAAGATATAAGCACTAAGTGCGTTTTATGCATTTTATTGAGGCCGGATCTCTGATATTTTCAATAAAATAATGTCCGGAATTATTTGATGAACCATCGTAATCTAAAGACTTTTCGAAAGAACGAAAATATTCGAAGATCTGACAGCCCTATCAAAAGTTATGCTGAAGCCGGATCTCAGGGCGGATTTTGATATTTCAGAAAAAATAACGATAAGAATCTTAGGAATGCACCAATCACCTAAAAGGAGATTACGTTAGTTAACTCATATAAACACCTTTTGAGAATAAAAAAACTAAGAATCACAGTATTGTTACTGAGATTTAAGGTGAAAATTGTCGACAGCAACCTTTTTCGTCTGAATTTCTATTTATTTCCATAATTTCCCAACCCTGATCACAGCACGGGATGTAGCTCAACCACGACAACAAAGCTGGCTTCGTTCGCCAACCGGAAGGTCGGGGCTGATGATGCGATTTAATCTTTGCGTGAGGCCTTGCAAAACACGCGCTACACGGACTTCGATGGTAGCAAGCAATAGCCTGGAAGATGTGTCTACCGCGCCAAGAACTGGCAGGACGCCAAACGCACCAAGGAAAAGCCGCGTACATTGTATTTACAGCAGGGAAAGTTGGCAACATTGTCCTTAATAGCTTTTCTCGGTAGAGGTGATCAATAAATTTGAAAGAATGTTTAATGAACTTTAATTGAGTTTCATTTAAAGTTCAAGATTTTCGTAGATTTTAAATCACAAAAAAAAACTGATCTCAAAATCTTAAGTGAACATTCCCCACCGCGACAACCTTTTTATCTTATCGGTATCCCGAACAAAGCAGCACAGTCTCGAGGAGAGGAGAAAATGTCGTCCCAAAGTGTAGCCCCTGCAAAAGTGCACTGAAAATTGAACAATGATGGTATTAGCAGAAGACCGGAAGCAGTAAATCAAGAAACGATAAAGCACACTCCACTTTCCCAACCCAACAAGAACAAAAAATACTCTAAGCTTAGCGAAAAGAAGATTTTTTTAGTTTGTTTCTTATTACCAGCCAACCCTCATCCCAATCTGATTGGAAGCATTCCTGTACCACCCTCCCCTTGGGCTGCCTTTGACCCAAGTTTATCCATTCAATAAATGTGCAACATTTTCCAAAGCTCATTCGCGGATCAAAAAATGGAAATTTACCCTTTTTTAACCAACACCTATCTTCGTCATATGAAGAGTTTGATGCTCGATTAAAGCTACAAAAATACTATTTAGGCTATAAACTTACCGGCAACAGCACCGCTTAAAGTAAGCACGCAAATTTATGCTACTTACTGGCCAAAAAGATCAAATTTAATGCACTTTTGATCTTATTTTCAATTTTGCGAGATCATTTTGTTGGCACACACAGTGACACACGCGAGAAAGCCTCAAACGCTTATATGAGTATCAACTTTTCACTTTCGCTTACTTTTTACGGCGCTTTCGATACAAAACTGCCCCCAACTTTCGGCTACATGTTCTTTTGCACATTAGTTAGTCACTCACTTGAAAAATAATCCTGAAACATGTAAATAATTAGCAAGCGCCATAAAAAAAACAAACGCGCCAAGTCTTTTGACAGTTGGATTTTGACGACTCATTCCAATCGAAGGCTGAAGAAACCCGAGCGAGAAGCGAAAGCAAATAAAGAACAAAGGGTGGC